>NW_025113064.1:381808-541808 GCF_010416935.1 Polistes fuscatus
TTTTAAGTTTATCATATTTTGTATAAACTTTTTGTTGCACATTTAATATGTACTTTCATATTTAAATATTAAAGTTTATAGTAAATTAAACAATATAATAGATGACATTTTACATTACTACATTAGGAACAAAGTTAGGATCTTTAAATGACATTAAGATTAGTCATTTTTAAATCTTTGAATTTCTTATTTTTGAGTTTATTAGTCATTGTTATAAACATTTTCTTGCAACTTTAATAGTACTTTAATATTTACATATTAAAGTTCATAATAAATAGAGCATATAATAGATGAATTTTACTTTACTACATTAGGAACAAAGTTAGGATCTTTAAAAGACATTAAAGAATTAGTCATTTTTAATCCTTGAGTTCTTATTTTTTAAGTTTATCATATTTGTATAAACCGCTTCTTGCAATTTAAATATAAACTATTCTTTGCTCTTTTAATAAAAACTTTAATATCCTAAATTAAATAAATATAAATTGAGTAGTAAAAAGATGAATTTATCTTTATTAAATATGGAACAAGGTTAGGATTCTTTAGAGATAATATATAGTTTACTCAATCATAGTACTTCCTCCACTTTCTAATTCTTTGAATTTATCAGATTTTGTATAAACTTTTTCTGTGCAATTTATTATGTACTTTAATATTTAAATATTAAAGTTTATAGTAAATTAAACAATATAATAGATGAATTTTACATTACTACATTAGGAACAAAGTAGGAATCTTTAACATGACATTTAAAGAATTAGTCATTAAAAATCTTTGAATATCTTATTTTTTGAGTTAATTAGACATTGTATAAACATTTTCTTTTATTTTTAATATGAACTTTAATATTAAATATTAAAGTTTATAATATAAAGTAATATAATAGATATGAATTTACATTACTACATAGAAACCAAAGTTAGGAATCTTTAAAAGACATTAAAGAATTAGTCATTTTCAATCCTTGAGTTTTCTATTTTTTAAGATTATCATATTTTGTATAAACTGTTTCTTGCAATTTAAATATAACTTTTTCTTGCTATTTTAATAAAAACTTTAATATTCTAAATTAAAAATAAATATTAAATTGAGTAGTAAAAAAGATGAATTTATCTTTATTACATATGGAACAGGTTTAGGATTCTTTAGAGATAATATATAGTTACTCAAATCATAGTACTTCCTCTACTTTCTAATTCTTATGAATTTATCAGATTTTGTATAAACTTTTTCTTGCAAAATTTAATATGCTATTTAAATATTTAATATTAAAGTTTATAGTAAATTAAACAATATAATAGATGAATTTACATTACTACATTAGGAACAAGTTAAAAATCTTTAAAAAACATTAAAGAATTAGTCATTTTAAATCTTTGAATTTCTTATTTTTTGAGTTTATTAGTCATTGTATAAACATTTTCTTGCAATTTTACTATGTACTTAATATTTAAATATTAAAGTTTATACTAAATAGAACAACTATATAGATGAATTTACTTTACTACATTAGGAACAAAGTTAGGAATCTTTAAAGACATTAAAGAATTAGTCATTTTAATCCTTGAGTTTCTTATTTTTTAAGTTTATCATATTTTGTATAAACTGCTTCTTGCAATTTAATCTAAACTATTCTTTGCTCTTTTAATAAAAACTTTAATATTCCTAAATTAAATAAATTAATTGAGTAGTCAAAAAGATGAATTTATCTTTATTAAATATGAAACAAGGTTAGGATTCTTTAGAGATAATATATAGTTACTCAATCATAGTACTTCCTCCACTTTCTAATTCTTTGAATTTATCAGATTTTGTATAAACTTTTTTCTTGCAAATTTTAATATGTACTTTAATTATTTAAACTATTAACGTTTAGTAATTAAACAATATAATAGATGAATTTACATTACTACATAGGAGCAAAGTTAAAACTCTTAAAAAACATAAAGAATTAGTCATTTTAACATCTTTGAATTTTATTTTTTGAGTTATTAGACATTGTATAAACATTTTCTTGCAATTTTTTTACTATGTACTTTAATATTTAAATATTAAAGTTTATAATAAATAAAGTAATATAATAGATGAATTATACTTACTACCAATAGAAACAAGTTAGGAATCTTTAAAGACATTAAAGAATTAGTCATTTTAAATCCTTGAGTTTTCTATTTTTTCAGATTATCATATTTTGTATAAACTGTTTCTTGCAATTATTTAAATATAAACTTTTTCTTGCTATTTTACTTAAAACTTTATATTCCTAAATTAAATAAATATTAAATTGAGTAGTAAAAAAGATGAATATCTTATTACATATGGAACAAGGTTAGGATTCTTTAGAGATAATATATCGTTACTCAATCATAGTACTTCCTCTACTTTCTAATTCTTTGAATTTATCAGATTTTGTATAAAACTTTTCTTGCAAATTTAATATGTATTTAAATATTTAAATATTAAAGTTTATAGAAATTAAACAATATAATAGATGAATTTTCCATTACTACATTAGGAACAAGTTAAAATCTTTAAAAACCATTAAAGAATTAGTCATTTTACATCTTTGAATTTCTTATTTTTTGAGTTATTAGTCATTGTATAAACATTTTCTTGCAATTTAATATGTACTTTAATATTTAAATATTAAAGTTTATAATAAATAGACAATATAATAGATGAATTTACTTTACTACATTAGGAACAAAGTTAGGAATCTTTAAAAGCATTAAAGAACTAGTCATTTTTAATCCTTGAGTTTCTTATTTTTTTAAGTTTATATTTTGTATAAACTGCTTCTTGCAATTAAATCTAAACTATTCTTTGCTCTTTTAATAAAAACTTTAATATTCCTAAATTAAATAAATATTAAATTGAGTAGTAAAAAAGATGAATTTATCTTTATTAATTGAAACAAGGTTAGGATTCTTTAGCGAATATATAGTTACTCAATCATAGTACTTCCTCCACTTTCTAATTCTTTGAATTTATCAGATTTTGTATAAACTTTTTCTTGCAAATTTAATATGTACTTTATATTTAAATATTAAAGTTTCTAGTAAATTAACAATATATAATGAATTTTACATTACTACATTAGGGCAAGTTAAAAATCTTTAAAAAACATTAAAGAATTAGTCATTTTAAATCTTTGAATTTCTTATTTTTTGAGTTATTAGACATTGTATAAACATTTTTTTGCAATTTTAATATGTACTTTAAATTTAAATATTAAAGTTTATATAATAAAGCAATATAATAGATGAATTTACTTTACTACATTAGAAACAAAGTTAGGAATTTTAAAAGACTTAAAGAATTAGTCATTTTAAATCCTTGAGTTTTCTATTTTTTAAGTTTATCATATTTTGTATAAACTGTTTCTTGCAATTTACATATAAACTTTTTCTTGCTATTTTAATAAAACTTTAATATTCCTAAATTAAATAAATTAAATTGAGTAGCTAAAAAAAGATGAATTTATCTTTATTACATATGGAACAAGGTTAGGATTCTTTAGAGATAATATATAGTTACTCAATCATAGTACTTCCTCTACTTTCTAATTCTTGAATTTATCAGATTTTGTATAAACTTTTTCTTGCAAATTTAATATGTATTTAAATATTTAAATATTAAAGTTTATAGTAAATTAAAACAATAAATAGATGAATTTTACATTACTACATTAGGAAAAGTTAAAAATCTTTAAAAAAACATTAAAGAATTAGTCATTTAAATCTTGAATTTCTCTTTTTTGAGTTTATTAGTCATTGTTAAACATTTTCTTGCAATTTTAATATGTACTTTAATATTTAAATATTAAAGTTTATAATAAATAGAACAATATAATAGATGAATTTTACTTTACTACAGGAACACGTTAGGAATCTTTAAAAGACATTAAAGAATTAGTCATTTTTAATCCTGAGTTTCTTATTTTTTAAGTTTATCATATTTTGTATCAACTGCTTCTTGCAATTTAAATATAAACTATTCTTTGCTCTTTTAATAAAAACTTTAATATTCCTAAATTAAATAAATATTAAATTGAGTAGTTAAAATGATGAATTTATCTTTATTAAATATGAAACAAGGTTCGGATTCTTTAGAGATAATATATAGTACTCAATCATAGTACTTCCTCACTTTCTAATTCTTTGAATTTATCAGATTTTGTATAAACTTTTTCTTGCAAATTTAATATGTACTTTATATTTAAATATTAAAGTTTATAGTAATTAAACAATATAATAGATGAATTTACATTTATACATTAGGAGCAAAGTTAAAAATCTTTAAAAAACATTAAAGAATTAGTCATTTTAAATCTTTGAATTTCTTATTTTTGAGTTTATTAGACATTGTATAAACATTTTCTTGCCAATTTTAATATGTACTTTAAAATTTAATATTAAAGTTTCTAATAATAAAGCAATATCATAGATGAATTTTACTTTACTACATTAGAAACAAAGTTAGGAATCTTTAAAAGACTAAAGCATTAGTCATTTTATCCTTGAGTTTCTATTTTTTAAGTTATCATTTTGTATAAACTGTTTCTTGCAATTTAAATATAAACTTTTCTTGCTTTTA
Source organism: Polistes fuscatus (assembly GCF_010416935.1). Lineage (NCBI taxonomy): Eukaryota > Metazoa > Arthropoda > Insecta > Hymenoptera > Vespidae > Polistes > Polistes fuscatus. Next base: position 386,405 of record NW_025113064.1, read on the forward strand.
ATAAAAACTTTAATATTCCTAAATTAAATAAATATTAAATTGAGTAGAAAAAAGATGAATTTATCTTTATTACATATGGAACAAGGTTAGGATTCTTTAGAGATAATATAGTTACTCAATCATAGTACTTCCTCTACTTTCTAATTCTTGAATTTATCAGATTTGTATAAACTTTTTCTTGCAAATTAATATGTATTTTAATATTAAATATTAAAGTTTATAGTAAATTAAACAATATAGTTGAATTTACATACTACATTAGGAACAAAGTTAAAATGTTAAAGTCATTAAAGAATTAGTCATTTTAAATCTTTGAATTTCTTATTTTTGAGTTTATTAGACATTGTATAACATTTTCTTGCTATTTTAATATGTACTTTAATATTTAAATATTAAGTTTATAATAAATAAAGCAATATAGATGAATTATACATTACTACAATAGGAACAAAGTTAGGAATCTTTAAAAGACATTAAAGAATTAGTCATTTTAAATCCTTGAGTTTCTTATTTTTTAAGTTTATCATATTTCACATAAACTGTTTCTTGCAATTTAAATATAAACTTTTTCTTGCTATTTTAATAAAACTTTAATATTCCTAATAAATAAATATTAAATTGAGTAGTAAAAAAGATGAATTTATCTTATTAAATATGGAACAAGGTTAGGATTCTTTAGCGATAATATATAGTTACTCAATCATAGTACTTCCTCTACTTTCTAATTCTTTGAATTTATCAGATTTTGTATAACTTTTTCTTGCAAATTTAATATGTTTTTAATATTTAAATATTAAAGTTTATAGTAAATTAACAATATAATAGATGAATTATACATTACTACAATAGGAACAAAGTTAGGAATCTTTAAAAGACATTAAAGAATTAGTCATTTTAAATCCTTGAGTTTCTTATTTTTTTAAGTTTATCATATTTCACATAAACTGTTTCTTGCAATTTAATATAAACTTTTCTTGCTATTTTAATAAAAACTTTAATATTCCTAAATTAAATAAATATTAAATTGAGTAGTAAAAAGATGAATTTATCTTTATTACATATGGAACAAGGTTAGGATTCTTTAGAGATAATATATAGTTACTCACTCTAGTACTTCCTCTACTTTCTAATTCTTTGAATTTATCAGATTTTGTATAAACTTTCTTGCAAATTTAATATGTATTTTAATATTTAAATATTAAGTTTATAGTAAATTAAACAATATAATAGATGCTTTTACATTACTACATTAGGAACAAGTTACAAATCTTAAAAAACATTAAAGAATTAGTCATTTTAAATCTTTGAATTTCTTCTTTTTTGAGTTTATTAGACATGTATAAACCTTTTCTTCATTTTTAATATTCTTTAATATTTAAATATTAAAGTTTTAAGAAATAAGGCAATATAATAGACGAAATTTACATCACTACATTAGGAACAAGTTAAGAGTTTTTAGAAGAAATTAAAGAATTATCATTTTAAATCCTTGAGTTTCTTATTTTTTAAGTTTATCATATTTTGTATAAACTGTTTCTTGCAATTTAATTTAAACTTTTCTTTGCTCTTTTAATAAAAACTTAATATTCCTAAATTAAATAAATATTAAATTGAGTAGTAAAAAGATGAATTTATCTTTATTATATGAAACAAGGTTAGGATCTTTAGAGATAATATATAGTTACTCAATCATAGTACTTCCTCTACTTTCTAATTCTTTGAATTTATCAGATTTTGTATAAACTTTTTCTTGCAATTTAATATGTATTTTAATATTTAAATATTAAAGTTTATAGTAAATTAAACAATATAATAGATGAGTTTTACATTACTACATTAGGAACAAAGTTAAAAATCTTTAAAAAACATTAAAGAATTAGTCATTTAAATCTTTGAATTTCTTATTTTTTGAGTTTATTAGACATTGTATAACTTTTCTTTCATTTTTATATGAACTTTAATATTTAAATATTAAAGTTTATAAGAAATAAGGCAATATAATAGACGAATTTACATCACTACATTAGGAACAAGTTAAGAGTTTTTAGAAGAAATTAAAGAATTAGTCATTTTAAATCCTTGAGTTTCTTATTTTTAAGTTTTCATATTTTGTATAAACTGTTTCTTGCAATTTAAATATAAACTTTTTCTTGCTATTTTAATAAAAACTTAATATTATTAAATTAAATAAATATTAAATTGGTAGTTAAAAAAGATGAATTATCTTATTAAATATGGAACAAGGTTAGGATTCTTTAGGATATATCTAGTTACTCATCATAGTACTTCCTCCACTTTCTAATTCTTTGAATTTATCAGATTTTGTATATAAACTTTTTCTTGCAATTTAATACGTACTTTAATATTTAATATTAAGTTTATAGTAATTTAAACAATATAATAGATGAATTTTACATTACTACATAGGAACAAAGTTAGGATCTTTAAATGACATTAAAGATCAGTCATTAAAAATCTTTGAATAGCTTATTTTTTGAGTTAATTAGACATTGTATAACATTTTCTTTAATTTTTAATATGAACTTTAATATTTAAATATTAAAGTTTATAATAAATACTAAGTAATATAATGAGATTATACATTACTACAATAGGAACAAAGTTAGGAATCTTTAAAGACATTAAAGAATTAGTAATTTTAAATCCTTGAGTTTCTTATTTTTTTAAGTTTATCATATTTTACATAAACTGTTTCTTGCAATTTAAATATAAACTTTTCTGCTCTTTTAATAAAAACTTTAATATTCCAATTAAATAAATATTAAATTGCGTAGTAAAAAAGATGAATTTTCTTTATTACTATGGAACAAGGTTAGGATTCTTTAGAGATAATATCTAGTTACTCATCATAGTACTTCCTCTACTTTATATTCTTTGAATTTATCAGATTTTGTATAAACTTTTTCTTGCAAATTTAATATGTTTTAATATTTAAATATTAAAGTTTATAGTAAATTAAACAATATAATAGATGAATTATACATTACTACAATAGGAACAAAGTTAGGTTTAAAAGACATTAAAGAATTAGTCATTTTAAAATCCTTGAGTTTCTTATTTTTAAGTTTATCATATTTCACATTAAATTTCTTGCAATTTAAATATAAACTTTTTCTTGCTATTTTAATAAAAACTTTATATTCCTAAATTAATAATCTATAAATTGAGTAGTAAAAAAGATGAATTTATCTTATTACATATGGAACAAGGTTAGGATTCTTTAGAGATAATCTCTAGTTACTCAATCATAGTACTTCCTCTACTTTCTAATTCTTTGAATTTATCAGTTTTGTATAACTTTTTCTTGCAAATTTAATATGTATTTAATATTTAAATATTAAAGTTTATAGTAAATTAAACAATATAATAGATGAATTTACATTACTACATAGGAACAAAGTTAAAATCTTTAAAAACATTAAAGAATTAGTCATTTTAAATCTCTTGAATTTCTTATTTTTTGAGTTTATTAGACATTGTATAAACTTTTCTTTCATTTTTAATATGAACTTAATATTAATATTAAAGTTTATAAGAATAAGGCAATATAATAGACGAAATTTACATCACTACATTAGGACAAAGTTAAGAGTTTTTAGAAGAAATTAAAGAATTAGTCATTTTAAATCCTTGAGTTTCTTATTTTTTAAGTTATCATATTTTGTATAAACTGTTTCTTGCAATTTAATTTAAACTTTTCTTTGCTCTTTTAATAAAAACTTTAATATTCCAAATTAAATAAATATAAATTGAGTAGTAAAAAAGATGAATTTATCTTATTAAATATGAAACACAGTTAGGATTCTTTAGAGATAATATATAGTTACTCAATCATAGTATTCCTCTACTTTCTAATTCTTTGAATTTATCAGATTTTGTATAAACTTTTTCTTGCAAATTTAATATGTATTTTAATATTTAAATATTAAAGTTTATAGTAAATTAAACATATAATAGATGAGTTTTACATTACTACATTAGGAACAAAGTTAAAAATCTTTAAAAACCTAAAGAATTAGTCATTTTAAATCTTTGAATTTCTATTTTTTGAGTTTATTAGACATTGTATAAAACATTTTCTTTCATTTTTAATATGAACTTTAATATTTAAATATTAAAGTTATAAGAAATAAGGCATATAATAGACGAAATTTACATCACTACATTAGGAACAAAGTTAAGAGTTTTAGAAGAAATAAAGATTAGTCATTTTAAATCCTTGAGTTTCTTATTTTTTAAGTTTATCATTTTTGTATAAACTGTTTCTTGCAATTTAAATTTAACTTTTCTTTGCTCGTTTAATAAAAACTTTAATATTCCTAAATTAAATATATAATAAATTGAATAGTAAAAAAGATGAATTTATTTTATTACATTTGGAACAAGGTTAGGAATCTTTAGAAAATATATAGTTACTCAATGATCAGTACTATCTCTACTTTCTAATTCTTTAAATTTATCAATTTTGTATAAACTTTTTCTTGCAAATTTAATATGTACTTTAATATTTTAAATATTAAAGTTTATGTAAATTAAACAATATAATAGATGATTTTACATTACTACATTAGGAACAAAGTTAGGAATCTTTAAATGACATTAAAGAATTAGTCATTAAAATCTTTGAATATCTTATTTTTTGAGTTAATTAGACATTGTATAAACATTTTCTTTCATTTTAATATGAACTTTAATATTTAAATATTAAAGTTATTATAATAAATAAAGTAATATAATAGATGATTATACTTACTACAATAGGAACAAAGTTAGGAATCTTTAAAGACATTAAAGAATTAGTCATTTTAAATCCTTGAGTTTTCTATTTTTTAAGATTATCATATTTTGTATAAATGTTTCTTGCAATTTAAATATAAACTTTTTCTTGCTATTTTTAATAAAACTTTAATATTCCTAAATTAAATAAATATTAAATTGAGTAGTAAAAAGATGAATTTATCTTTTTACATATGGAAAAGGTTAGGATTCTTAGAGATATTATAGTTACTCAATCATAGTACTTCCTCTACTTTCTAATTCTTTGAATTTATCAGATTTTTGTATAACTTTTTCTTGCAAATTTAATATGTATTTAAATATTTAAATATTAAAGTTTATAGTAAATTAAACAATTAATAGATGAATTTTACATTACTACATTAGGAACAAAGTTAAAAATCTTTAAAAAACATTAAGAATTAGTCATTTTAAATCTTTGAATTCTTATTTTTTGAGTTATTAGTCATTGTATAAACATTTTCTTGCAATTTTAATATGTACTTTAATATTTAAATATTAAAAGTTTATAATAAATAGAACAATCATAATAGATGAATTTTACTTTACTACATTAGGAACAAAGTTAGGAATCTTTAAAAGACATTAAAGAATTAGTCATTTTTAATCCTTGAGTTTCTTATTTTTTAAGTTATCATATTTGTATAAACTCTTCTTGCATTTAAATATAAACTATTCTTTGCTCTTTAAAAAACTTTAATATTCCTAAATTAAATAAATATTAAATTGAGTAGTAAAAAAGATGAATTTCTCTTTATTAAATATGAAACAAGGTTAGGATTCTTTAGAGATAATATATAGTTACTCAATCATAGTACTTCCTCCACTTTCTAATTCTTTGAATTTATCAGATTTTGTATAAACTTTTTCTTGCAAATTTAATATGTACTTTAATCTTTAAATGTTAAAGTTTATAGTAAATTAAACAATATAATAGAATTGAATTTTACATTACTACATTAGGAGCAAAGTTAAAAATCTTTAAAAAACATTAAAGAATAGTTCATTTTAAATCTTTGAATTTCTTATTTTTTGAGTTTATTCGACATTGTATAAAACATTTTCTTGCAATTTTAATATGTACTTTAATATTTAAATATTAAAGTTTATAATAAAATAAAGTAATATAATAGATGAATATCATTACTACAATAGAACAAAAGTTAGGAATCTTTAAAAAGCATTAAAGAATTAGTCATTTTAAATCCTTGAGTTTTCTATTTTTTAGATTATCATTTTATAAATGTTTCTTGCAATTTAAATATAAACTTTTTCTTGCTATTTTAATAAAACTTAATATCTAAATTAAATAAATATTAATGATTAGTAAAAAAGATGAATTTATCTTTATTACATATGGAACAAGGTTAGGATTCTTTATAGATATCTCTAGTTACTCAATCATAGTACTTCCTCTACTTTCTAATTCTTTGAATTTATCAGATTTTGTATAAACTTTTTCTTGCATTTAATATGTATTTAAATATTTAAATATTAAAGTTTATAGTAAATTAAACATATAATAGATGAATTTTACATTACTACATTAGGACAAAGTTAAAAATCTTTAAAAAACATTAAGAATAGTCATTTTAAATCTTTGATTTCTTATTTTTGAGTTTATTAGTCATTGTATAAACATTTTCTTGCAATTTTAATATGTACTTTAATATTTAATATTAAAGTTTATATAAATAGAACAATATAATAGATGAATTTTACTTTACTACATTAGGAACAAAGTAGGAATCTTTAAAAGACATTAAAGAATTAGTCATTTTTAATCCTTGCGTTTCTTATTTTTTAAGTTTATCATATTTTGTATAAACTGCTTCTTGCAATTTAAAATATAACTATTCTTTGCTCTTTTAATAAAACTTTAATATTCCTAAATTAAATAAATATTAAATTGAGTAGTAAAAAAGATGAATTTATCTTTATTAAATATGAAACAAGGTTAGGATTCTTTAGAGATAATATATAGTTACTCAATCATAGTACTTCCTCCACTTCTAATTCTTTGAATTTATCAGATTTGTATAAACTTTTTCTTGCAAATTTAATATGTACTTTATATTTAAATATTAAAGTTTATAGTAAATTAAACAATAATAGATGAATTTTACATTACTACATTAGGGCAAAGTTAAAAATCTTTAAAAAACATTAAAGAATTAGTCATTTTAAATCTTGAATTTCTTATTTTTGAGTTTATTAGACATTGTATAACATTTTCTTGCATTTTAATATTACTTTAAAATTTAAATATTAAAGTTTATAATAAATAAAGCAATATAATAGATGAATTTTACTTTACTACATTAGAAACAAAGTTAGGAATCTTTAAAAGACATTAAAGAATTAGTCATTTTAAATCCTTGAGTTTTCTATTTTTAAGTTTATCATATTTGTATAAACTGTTTCTTGCAATTTAAATATAAACTTTTTTGCTATTTTAATAAAAACTTTAATATTCCTAAATTAAATAATATTAAATTGAGTAGTAAAAAAGATGAATTTATCTTATTACATATGGAACAGGTTAGGATTCTTTAGAGATAATATATAGTTACTCAATCATAGTACTTCCTCTACTTTCTAATTCTTTGAATTTATCAGATTTGTATAAACTTTTCTTGCAAATTTAATATGTATTTAATATTTAAATATTAAAGTTTATAGTAAATTAAACAATATAATAGTTGAATTTTACATTACTACATTAGGAACAAAGTTAAAAATGTTTAAAAGTCATTAAGAATTAGTCATTTTAAATCTTTGAATTTCTTATTTTTTGAGTTTATTAGACATTGTATAAACATTTTCTTGCTATTTAATATGTACTTTAATATTTAAATATTAAAGTTTATAATAAATAAAGCATATAATAGATGAATTTTACTTTACTACATTAGAAACAAAGTTAGGAATCTTTAAAAGACATTAAAGAATTAGTCATTTAAATCCTTGAGTTTTCTATTTTTAAGTTTATCATATTTTGTATAAACTGTTTCTTGCAATTTAAATATAAAACTTTTCTGCTATTTTAATAAAAACTTTCTATATTTATAAATTAAATAAATATTAAATTGAGTAGTAAAAAAGATGAATTTATCTTTATTAATATGGAACAAGGTTAGGCTTCTTTTAGAGATAATATATTATAGTTACTCAATCATAGTACTTCCTCCACTTTCTAATTCTTTGAATTTATCAGATTTTGTATATAAATTTTCTTGCAAATTTAATACGTACTTTAATATTTAAATATTAAGTTTATAGTAAATTAAACAATATAATAGATGATTTACATTACTACATTAGGAACAACGTTAGGAATCTTTAAATGACATTAAAGAATCAGTCATTAAAATCTTTGAATATCTTATTTTTGAGTTAATTAGACATTGTATAAACATTTTCTTTAATTTTTAATATGAACTTTAATATTTAAATATTTAAAGTTATATAATAAATATAATATACTAGAGAATTATACATTACTACAATAGGAACAAGTTAGGAATCTTTAAAAGACATTAAAGAATTAGTCATTTTAATCCTTGAGTTTCTTATTTTTAAGTTTATCATATTTCACATAAACTGTTTCTTGCAATTTAAATATAAACTTTTTTGCTATTTTAATAAAAATACTTTATATTCCTATAAATAAATATTAAATTGAGTAGTAAAAAAGATGAATTTATCTTTATTAAATATGGAACAAGGATTCTTTCTTTAGAGATAATATATCTAGTTACTCAATCATAGTACTTCCTCTACTTTCTAATTCTTTGAATTTATCAGATTTTGTATAACTTTTACTTGCAATTTAATATGTATTTAATATTTAACTATTAAAGTTTATAGTAATTAAACAATATAATAGATGAATTATACATTACTACAATAGGAACAAAGTTAGGAATCTTAAAAGACATTAAAGAATTAGTCATTTTAAATCCTTGAGTTTCTTATTTTTTAAGTTTATCATATTTCACATAAACTGTTTCTTGCAATTTAAATATAACTTTTTCTTGCTTTAATAAAAACTTTAATACTCCTAATTAAATAATATTAAATTGAGTAGTAAAAAAGATGAATTTATCTTATTACATATGGAAAGGTTAGGATTCTTTAGAGATATATAGTTACTCAATCATAGTACTTCCTCTACTTTCTAATTCTTTGAATTTATCAGATTTTGTATAAACTTTTTCTGCAAATTTAATATGTATTTTAATATTTAAATATTAAAGTTTATAGTAAATTAAACAATATAATAGATGAATTTTACATTACTACATTAGGAACAAAGTTAAAAATCTTTAAAAAACATTAAAGAATTAGTCATTTTAAATCTTTGAATTTCTTATTTTTTGAGTTATTAGACATTGTATAATATTTTTCTTTCATTTTTAATATTAACTTTAATATTTAAATATTAAAGTTTATAAGAAATAGGCAATATAATAGACGAAATTTACATCACTACATTAGGAACAAAGTTAAGAGTTTTTAGAAGAAATTAAAGAATTAGTCATTTAAATCCTTGAGTTTCTTATTTTTTAAGTTTATCATATTTTGTATAAACTGTTTCTTGCAATTTAAATTTAAACTTTTCTTTGCTCTTTTAATAAAAACTTTAATATTCCTAAATTAAAAATATTAAATTGAGTAGTAGTAAAAAGATGAATTTATCTTTATTAAATATGAAACAAGGTTAGGATTCTTTAGAGATAATTATAGTTACTCAATCATAGTACTTCCTCTACTTTCTAATTCTTTGAATTTATCAGATTTGTATAAACTTTTTCTTGCAAATTTAATATGTATTTTAATATTTAAATATTAAAGTTTATAGTAAATTAAACAATATAATAGATGAGTTTTACATTACTACATTAGGAACAAAGTTAAAAATCTTTAAAAAACATTAAAGAATTAGTCATTTTAAATCTTTGAATTTCTTATTTTTTGAGTTATTAGACATTGTATAAACATTTTCTTTCATTTTTAATATGAACTTTAATATTTAAATATTAAAGTTTATAAGAAATAAGGCAATATAATAGACGAAATTTACATCACTACATTAGGAACAAAGTTAAGAGTTTTTAGAAGAAATTAAAGAATTAGTCATTTTAAATCCTTGAGTTTCTTATTTTTTAAGTTTATCATATTTTGTATCTAAACTGTTCTTGCAATTTAAATTTAACTTTTCTTTGCTCGTTTAATAAAAACTTTAATATTCCTAAATTAAATATATAATAAATTGAATAGTAAAAAGATGAATTTTTTTATTACATTTGGAACAAGGTTAGGAATCTTTAGAGAAATATATAGTTACTCAATGATAGTACTATATCTACTTTCTAATTCTTTAAATTTATCAAATTTTGTATAAACTTTTTCTTGCAAATTTAATATGTACTTTAATATTTAAATATTAAAGTTTATAGTAAATTAAACATATAATAGATGAATTTTACATTACTACATTAGGAACAAAGTTAGGAATCTTTAAATGACATTAAAGAATTAGTCATTAAAAATCTTTGAATATCTTATTTTTTGAGTTAATTAGACATTGTATAAACATTTTCTTTCATTTTTAATATGAACTTTAATATTTAAATATTAAGTTTATAATAAATAAGTAATATAATAGATGAATTATACATTACTACAATAGGAACAAGTTAGGAATCTTTAAAGACATTAAAGAATTAGTCATTTTAAATCCTTGAGTTTCTTATTTTTTGAGTTTATTAGACATTGTATAAACATTTTCTTGCAATTTTAATATAAACTTTAATATTTAAATATTAAATAAATATTAAATAAGACAATAACAGAGATGAATTTGACTTTACTACATTGGGAACAAAGTTAGGAATCTTTGGAGGACATTAAAAAATTAATCTAGTACATCCTTGACTTTCTTACTTTTTAAGTTTATCATATTTTGTATGAACTGTTCCTTGCAATTTTAATATAAGCTTTTCCTTGCTATTTTAATATAAACCTTAATATTCCTAAATTAAATAATATTAATTGAATAGTAAAAAAGATGAATTTATCTTTATTACATTTGGAACAAAAGGTTAGGAATCTTTAGAGATAATATAGTTACTCAATGATAGTACTTCTTCTACTTTCTAATTCTTTAAATTTATCAGATTGTATAAGCTTTTTCTTGCTATTTTTATATGTATTTATATTTAAATATTAAAGTTTATAGTAATTAAACAATATAATAGTTGAATTTTACATTACTACATTAGGAACAAAGTTAAAAATGTTTAAAAGTCATTAAAGAATTAGTCATTTTAAATCTTTGAATTTCTTATTTTTGAGTTTATTAGACATTGTATAAACATTTTCTTGCAATTTTAATATGTACTTTAATATTTAAATATTAAAGTTTATAATAAATAAAGCAATATAATAGATGAATTTTACTTTACTACATTAGAAACAAGTTAGGAATCTTTAAAAGACATTAAAGAATTAGTCATTTTAAATCCTTGAGTTTTCTATTTTTTAAGTTTATCATATTTTGTATAAACTGTTTCTTGCAATTTAAATATAAACTTTTCTTGCTATTTTAATAAAAACTTTAATTTTAAATTAAATAAATATTAAATTGAGTAGTAAAAAAGATGAATTTATCTTTATTAAATATGGAACAAGGTTAGGATTCTTTAGAGATAATATATAGTTACTCAATCATAGTACTTCCTCCACTTTCTAATTCTTTGAATTTATCAGATTTTGTATAAACTTTTTCTTGCAAATTTAATACGTACTTTAATATTTAAATATTAAAGTTTATAGTAAATTAAACAATATAATAGATGAATTTACATTACTACATTAGGAACAAAGTTAGGAATCTTTAAATGACATTAAAGAATCAGTCATTAAAAATCTTTGAATATCTTATTTTTTGAGTTAATTAGACATTGTATAAACATTTTCTTTAATTTTTAATATGAACTTTAATATTTAAATATTAAAGTTTATAATAAATAAAGTAATATAATAGATGAATTATACATTACTACAATAGGAACAAAGTTAGGAATCTTTAAAAGACATTAAAGAATTAGTCATTTTAAATCCTTGAGTTTCTTATTTTTTAAGTTTATCATATTTCACATAAACTGTTTCTTGCAATTTAAATATAAACTTTTTCTTGCTATTTTAATAAAAACTTTAATATTCCTAAATTAAATAAATATTAAATTGAGTAGTAAAAAGATGAATTTATCTTTATTACATATGGAACAAGGTTAGGATTCTTTAGAGATAATATATAGTTACTCAATCATAGTACTTCCTCTACTTTCTAATTCTTTGAATTTATCAGATTTTGTATAAACTTTTTCTTGCAAATTTAATATGTTTTAATATTTAAATATTAAAGTTTATAGTAAATTAAACAATATAATAGATGAATTATACATTACTACAATAGGAACAAAGTTAGGAATCTTTAAAAGACATTAAAGAATTAGTCATTTTAAATCCTTGAGTTTCTTATTTTTTAAGTTTATCATATTTCACATAAACTGTTTCTTGCAATTTAAATATAAACTTTTTCTTGCTATTTTAATAAAAACTTTAATATTCCTAAATTAAATAAATATTAAATTGAGTAGTAAAAAAGATGAATTTATCTTTATTACATATGGAACAAGGTTAGGATTCTTTAGAGATAATATATAGTTACTCAATCATAGTACTTCCTCTACTTTCTAATTCTTTGAATTTATCAGATTTTGTATAAACTTTTTCTTGCAAATTTAATATGTATTTTAATATTTAAATATTAAAGTTTATAGTAAATTAAACAATATATAGATGAATTTTACATTACTACATTAGGAACAAAGTTAAAAATCTTTAAAAAACATTAAAGAATTAGTCATTTTAAATCTTTGAATTTCTTATTTTTTGAGTTTATTAGTCATTGTATAAACATTTTCTTGCAATTTTAATATGTACTTTAATATTTAAATATTAAAGTTTATAATAAATAGAACAATATAATAGATGAATTTTACTTTACTACATTAGGAACAAAGTTAGGAATCTTTAAAAGACATTAAAGAATTAGTCATTTTTAATCCTTGAGTTTCTTATTTTTTAAGTTTATCATATTTTGTATAAACTGCTTCTTGCAATTTAAATATAAACTATTCTTTGCTCTTTTAATAAAAACTTTAATATTCCTAAATTAAATAAATATTAAATTGAGTAGTAAAAAAGATGAATTTATCTTTATTAAATATGAAACAAGGTTAGGATTCTTTAGAGATAATATATAGTTACTCAATCATAGTACTTCCTCCACTTTCTAATTCTTTGAATTTATCAGATTTTGTATAAACTTTTTCTTGCAAATTTAATATGTACTTTAATATTTAAATATTAAAGTTTATAGTAAATTAAACAATATAATAGATGAATTTTACATTACTACATTAGGAGCAAAGTTAAAAATCTTTAAAAAACATTAAAGAATTAGTCATTTTAAATCTTTGAATTTCTTATTTTTTGAGTTTATTAGACATTGTATAAACATTTTCTTGCAATTTTAATATGTACTTTAATATTTAAATATTAAAGTTTATAATAATAAAGTAATATAATAGATGAATTATACATTACTACAATAGAAACAAAGTTAGGAATCTTTAAAAGACATTAAAGAATTAGTCATTTTAAATCCTTGAGTTTTCTATTTTTTAAGTTATCATATTTTGTATAAACTGTTTCTTGCAATTTAAATATAAACTTTTTCTTGCTATTTTAATAAAAACTTTAATATTCCTAAATTAAATAAATATTAAATTGAGTAGTAAAAAAGATGAATTTATCTTTATTACATATGGAACAAGGTTAGGATTCTTTAGAGATAATATATAGTTACTCAATCAGTACTTCCTCTACTTTCTAATTCTTTGAATTTATCAGATTTTGTATAAACTTTTTCTTGCAAATTTAATATGTATTTAAATATTTAAATATTAAAGTTTATAGTAAATTAAACAATATAATAGATGAATTTTACATTACTACATTAGGAACAAAGTTAAAATCTTTAAAAAACATTAAAGAATTAGTCATTTTAAATCTTTGAATTTCTTATTTTTTGAGTTTATTAGTCATTGTATAAACATTTTCTTGCAATTTTAATATGTACTTTAATATTTAAATATTAAAGTTTATAATAAATAGAACAATATAATAGATGAATTTTACTTTACTACATTAGGAACAAAGTTAGGAATCTTTAAAAGACATTAAAGAACTAGTCATTTTAAATCCTTGAGTTTCTTATTTTTTAAGTTTATCATATTTTGTATAAACTGTTTCTTGCAATTTAAATTTAAACTTTTCTTTGCTCTTTTAATAAAAACTTTAATATTCCTAAATTAAATAAATATTAAATTGAGTAGTAAAAAAGATGAATTTATCTTTATTAAATATGAAACAAGGTTAGGATTCTTTAGAGATATATATAGTTACTCAATCATAGTACTTCCTCTACTTTCTAATTCTTTGAATTTATCAGATTTTGTATAAACTTTTTCTTGCAAATTTAATATGTATTTTAATATTTAAATATTAAAGTTTATAGTAAATTAAACAATATAATAGATGAGTTTTACATTACTACATTAGGAACAAAGTTAAAAATCTTTAAAAAACATTAAAGAATTAGTCATTTTAAATCTTTGAATTTCTTATTTTTTGAGTTTATTAGACATTGTATAAACATTTTCTTTCATTTTTAATATGAACTTTAATATTTAAATATTAAAGTTTATAAGAAATAAGGCAATAATAGACGAAATTTACATCACTACATTAGGAAACAAAGTTAAGAGTTTTTAGAAGAAATTAAAGAATTAGTCATTTTAAATCCTTGAGTTTCTTATTTTTAAGTTTATCATATTTTGTATAAACTGTTTCTTGCAATTTAAATTTAAACTTTTCTTTGCTCGTTTAATAAAACTTTAATATTCCTAAATTAAATATATAATAAATTGAATAGTAAAAAAGATGAATTTATTTTTATTACATTTGGAACAAGGTTAGGAATCTTTAGAGAAATATATAGTTACTCAATGATAGTACTATCTCTACTTTCTAATTCTTTAAATTTATCAAATTTTGTATAAACTTTTTCTTGCAAATTAATATGTACTTTAATATTTAAATATTAAAGTTTATAGTAAATTAAACAATATAATAGGAATTTTACATTACTACATTAGGAACAAAGTTAGGAATCTTTAAATGACATTAAAGAATTAGTCATTAAAATCTTTGAATATCTTTTTTTTGAGTTAATTAGACATTGTATAAACATTTTCTTTCATTTTTAATATGAACTTTAATATTTAAATATTAAAGTTTATAATAAATAAGTAAATAATAGATGAATTATACATTACTACAATAGGAACAAGTTAGGAATCTTTAAAAGACATTAAAGAATTAGTCATTTTAAATCCTTGAGTTTCTTATTTTTTGAGTTTATTAGACATTGTATAAACATTTTCTTGCAATTTTAATATAAACTTTAATATTTAATATTAAATAATATTAAATAAGACAATAACAGAGATGAATTTGACTTACTACATTGGGAACAAAGTTAGGAATCTTTGGAGGACATTAAAAAATTAATCATAGTACATCCTTGACTTTCTTACTTTTTTAAGTTTATCATATTTTGTATGAACTGTTCCTTGCAATTTTAATATAAGCTTTTCCTTGCTATTTTAATATAAACCTTAATATTCCTAAATTAAATAAATATTAAATTGAATAGTAAAAAGATGAATTATCTTTATTACATTTGGAACAAAGTTAGGAATCTTAGAGATAATATATAGTTACTCAATGATAGTACTTCTTCTACTTTCTAATTCTTAAATTTATCAGATATTGTATAAGCTTTTTCTTGCTTTTTATATGTACTTTAATATTTAAATATTAAAGTTTATAGTAAATTAACAATATAATAGATGAATTTTACATTACTACATTAGGAACAAAGTTAAAAAAATATGAACTTTAATATTTAAATATTAAAGTTTATAATAAATAAAGCAATATAATAGATGAATTTGACTTTACTACATTGGGAACAAAGTTAGGAATCTTTGGAGGACATTAAAAAATTAATCATGGTACATCCTTGACTTTCTTACTTTTTAAGTTTATTCACTATTTTGTATAAACTGTTCCTTGCAATTTTAATATAAACTTTTCCTTGCTATTTTAATAAAACTTTAATATTCCTAAATTAAATAAATATTAATTAAATAGTAAAAAAGATGAATTTAACTTTAATACGTTAGGAACAAGGTTNTCAAAGATTTTTAATGACTAATTCTTAATGTCATTTAAGATTCCTAACTTTGTTCCTAATGTAGTAATGTAAATTCATCTATTAATTGTTTAATTTACTATAAACTTTAATAGTAAAATTAAAGTACATATTAAATTTGCAAGAAAAAGTTTATACAAAAATTGAATAAATTTAAAGAATTAGAAAGTAGATCGATAGTACTGATCATTGAGTAACTATATATTTTCTCTAACGATTCCTAACCTTGTTCCAAATGTAATAAAATAAATTCATTTTTTTTACTATTCAATTTATTATATATTTAATTTAGGAATATTAAAGTTTTTATTAAACGAGCAAAGAAAAGTTAAATTTAAATTGCAAGAAACAGTTTATACAAAATATGATAAACTTAAAAAATAAGAAACTCAAGGATTTAAAATGACTATTTCTTTAATTTCTTCTAAAACTCTTAACTTTGTTCCTAATGTAGTGATGTAAATTTCGTCTATTATATGCCTTATTTCTTATAACTTTAACCTATGTAAATATTAAAGTTCATATTAAAAATGAAAGAAAATGTTTATACAATGTCTAATAAACTCAAAAAATAAGAAATTCAAAGATTTAAAATGACTAATTCTTTACTGTTTTTAAAGATTTTTAACTTTGTTCCTAATGTAGTAATGTAAAACTCATCTATTATATGTTTAATTTACTATAAACTTTAATATTAAATATTAAATACATATTAAATTGCAAGAAAAGTTTATACAAAATCTGAAATTCAAAGATTAGAAAGTAGAGGAAGTACTATGATTGAGAACTATATATTATCTCTAAAGAATCCTAACCTTGTTTCATATTTAATAAAGATAAATTCATCTTTTTTACTACTCAATTTATATTTATTTAATTTAGGATATTAAGTTTTTATTAAAAGAGCAAAGAAAGTTTAAATTTAAATTGCAAGAAACAGTTTATACAAAATATGATAACTTAAAAAATAAGAAACTCAAGGATTTAAATGACTAATTCTTTAATTTCTTCTAAAAACTCTTTAACTTTGTTCCTAATGTAGTGATGTAAATTTCGTCTATTATATTGCCTCTTTTCTTATAAACTTTAATATTTAAATATTAAGTTCATATTAAAAATGAAAGAAAATGTTTTACAATGTCTAATAAACTCAAAAAATAAGAAATTCAAAGATTTAAAATGACTAATTCTTTAATGTTTTTAAAGATTTTAACTTTGTTCCTAATTGTAGTAATGTACAAATTCATCTATTATTGTTTTAATTTACTATAACTTTAATATTTAAATATTAAATACATATTAAATTTGCAAGAAAAAGTTTATACAAAATCTGATACATTCAAAGATTAGAAATTAGAGGAAGTACTATGATTGAGTAAAATATATTATCTCTAAGAATCCTAACTTGTTCCATATGTAATAGAAAATTCATCTTTTTTACTACTCAATTTAATATTTAATTTAGGAATATTAAAGTTTTTATTAAAATAGCAAGAAAAAGTTTATATTTAAATTGCAAGAAACAGTTTATGTGAAATATGATAAACTTAAAAATAAGAAACTCAAGGATTTAAAATGACTAATTCTTTAATGTCTTTTAAAGATTCCTAACTTTGTTCCTATTGTAGTAATGTATAATTCATCTATTATATGTTTAATTACTCTAAACTTAATATTTAAATATTAATACATATTAAATTTGCAAGAAAAAGTTTATACAAAATCTGATAAATTCAAGAATTAGAAAGTAGAGGAAGTACTATGATGAGTAACTATATTACTCTAAAGAATCCTAACCTTGTTCCATATGTAATAAAGATAAATTCATCTTTTTTACTACTCAATTTAATATTTATTTTAATTTAGGAATATTAAAGTTTTTAAAAATAGCAAGAAAAGTTTATATTTAAATTGCAAGAAACCAGTTTATGTAAAATATGATAAACTTAAAAATAAGAAACTCAAGGATTTAAAATTACTAATTCTTTAATGTCTTTAAAGATTCCTAACTTTGTTCCTATTGTAGTAATGTATAATTCATCTATTATATTACTTTATTTATTATAAACTTTAATATTTAAATATTAAAGTTCATATTAAAAATTAAAGAAAATTTATACAATGTCTAATTAACTCAAAAAATAAGCTATTCAAAGATTTTTAATGACTGATTCTTAATGTCATTTAAAGATCCTAACTTTGTTCCTAATGTAGTAATGTAAAATTCCATCTATTATATTGTTTAATTTACTATAAACTTAATATTAAATATTAAAGTACGTATTAAATTTGCAAGAAAAAGTTTATACACATCTGATAAATTCAAAGAATTAGAAAGTGGAGGAAGTACTATGAGTTAACTATATTATCTCTAAAGAATCCTACACCTTGTTCCATATTTAATAAGAAATTCATCTTTTTTACTACTCAATTTAATATTTATTTAATTTAATAATATTAAAGTTTTTATTAAAATAGCAAGAAAAGTTTATATTTAAATTGCAAGAAACAGTTTATACAAAATATGATAAACTTAACAAAAAATAAGAAACTCAAGGATTAAATGAATTCTTTAATTTCTTCTAAAACTCTTAACTTGTTCCTAATGTAGTGATGTAAATTCGTCTATTATATTGCCTTATTTCTTATAAACTTTAATATTTAAATATTAAAGTCATTAAAAAATGAAAGAAAATGTTTATCAATGTCTAATAAACTCAAAAAATAAGAAATTCAAAGATTTAAAATGACTAATTCTTCATGTTTTTTAAAGATTTTTAACTTTGTTCCTAATGTAGTAATGTAAAACTCATCTATTATATTGTTTAATTACTATAAACTTTCTATTTAATATTAAAATACATATTAAATTGCCAAGAAAAAGTTTATACAAAATCTGATAAATTCAAAGAATTAGAAAGTAGAGGAAGTACTATGATTGAGTAACTATATATTATCTCTAAAGATCCCTAACCTTGTTTCATATTTAATAAAGATAAATTCATCTTTTTTACTACTCAATTTAATATTTATTTAATTGAAATTAAAGTTTTTATTAAAAGAGCAAAGAAAAGTTTAAATTTAAATTGCAAGAAACAGTTTATACAAAATATGATAAACTTAAAAAATAAGAAACTCAGGATTTAAAATGACTAATTCTTTAATTTCTTCTAAAAACTCTTAACTTTGTTCCTAATGTAGTGATTGTAAATTTCGTCTATTATATTGCCTTATTTCTTATAACTTTAATATTTAAATATTAAAGTTAATATTAAAAATGAAAGAAAATGTTTATACATGTCTAATAAACTCAAAAAATAAGAAATTCAAAGATTTAAAATGACTAATTCTTTAATGTTTTTTAAAGATTTGTAACTTTGTTCCTAATGTAGTAATGTAAAATTCATCTATTATATTGTTTAATTTACTATAAACTTAATATTTAAATTTAAAATACATATTAAATTTGCAAAAAGTTTATAAAATCTGATAATTCAAAGAATTAGAAAGTAGAGGAAGTACTATGATGAGTAACTATATATTATCTCTAAAGAATCCTAACCTTGTCCATATGTGTAATAAAGATAAATTCATCTTTTTTACTACTCAATTTAATATTTATTTAATTTAGGAATATTAAAAGTTTTTATTAAAATAGCAAGAAAAAGTTTATATTTAAATTGCAAGAAACAGTTTATGTGAAATATGATAAACTTAAAAAAATAAGAAACTCAAGGATTTAAAATGACTAATTCTTTAATGTCTTTTAAAGATTCTAACTTTGTTCCTATTGGTAGTAATGTAATCATCTATTATATTGTTTAATTTACTATAAAACTTTAATATTTAAATATTAAAATACATATTAAATTTGCAAGAAAAGTTTATACAAAATCTGATAAATTCAAGAATTAGAAAGTAGAGGAAGTACTATGATTGAGTAATATATATTATCTCTAAAGAATCCTAACCTTGTTCCATATTTAATAAAGATAAATTCATCTTTTTTACTACTCAATTTAATATTTATTTAATTTAGGAATATTAAAGTTTTATTAAAATAGCAAGAAAAGTTTATATTTAAATTGCAAGAAACAGTTTATGTGAAATATGATAAACTTAAAAAATAAGAAACTCAAGGATTTAAAATGACTAATTCTTTAATGTCTTTTAAAGATTCCTAACTTTGTCTCCTATTGTAGTAATGTATAATTCATCTATTATATTGCTTATTTATTATAAACTTAATATTTAAATATTAAAGTACATATTAAAATAGCAAGAAAATGTTTATACATGTCTAATAAACTCAAAAAATAAGAAATTCAAAGATTTAAAATGACTAATTCTTTAATGACTTTTAACATTTTTAACTTTGTTCCTAATGTAGTAATGTAAAATTCAACTATTATTGTTTAATTTACTATAAACTTTAATATTTAATATTAAAATACATATTAAATTTGCAAGAAAAAGTTTATACAAAATCTGATAAATTCAAGAATTAGAAAGTAGAGGAAGTACTATGATTGAGTAACTATATTATCTCTAAA
Organism: Polistes fuscatus; assembly: GCF_010416935.1. Taxonomy (NCBI): domain Eukaryota; kingdom Metazoa; phylum Arthropoda; class Insecta; order Hymenoptera; family Vespidae; genus Polistes; species Polistes fuscatus. Next base: position 407,189 of record NW_025113064.1, read on the forward strand.
GAATCCTAACCTTGTTCCATATGTAATAAAGATAAATTCATCTTTTTTACTACTCAATTTAATATTTATTTAATTTAGGAATATTAAAGTTTTTATTAAAATAGCAAGAAAAAGTTTATATTTAAATTGCAAGAAACAGTTTATACAAATATGATAAACTTAAAAAATAGAAAACTCAAGGATTTAAAATGACTAATTCTTTAATGTCTTTTAAAGATTCCTAACTTTGTTTCTAATGTAGTAAAGTAAAATTCATCTATTATATTGCTTTATTTATTATAAACTTTAATATTTAAATTTTAAAGTACATATTAAAATTGCAAGAAAATGTTTATACAATGTCTAATAAACTCAAAAAATAAGAAATTCAAAGATTAAAATGACTAATTCTTTAATGTTTTTTAAAGATTTTTAACTTTGCTCCTAATGTAGTAATGTAAAATTCATCTATTATATTGTTTAATTTACTATAAACTTTAATATTTAAATATTAAAGTACATATTAAATTTGCAAGAAAAAGTTTATACAAAATCTGATAAATTCAAAGAATTAGAAAGTGGAGGAAGTACTATGATTGAGTAACTATATATTATCTCTAAAGAATCCTAACCTTGTTTCATATTTAATAAAGATAAATTCATCATTTTACTACTCAATTTAATATTTATTTAATTAGGAATATTAAAGTTTTTATTAAAAGAGCAAAGAATAGTTTATATTTAAATTGCAAGAAGCAGTTTATACAAAATATGATAAACTTAAAAAATAAGAAACTCAAGGATTAAAAATGACTAGTTCTTTAATGTCTTTTAAAGATTCCTAACTTTGTTCCTAATGTAGTAAAGTAAAATTCATCTATTATATTGTTCTATTTATTATAAACTTTAATATTTAAATATTAAAGTACATATTAAAATTGCAAGAAAATGTTTATACAATGACTAATAAACTCAAAAAATAAGAAATTCAAAGATTTAAAATGACTAATTCTTTAATGTTTTTTAAAGATTTTTAACTTTGTTCCTAATGTAGTAATGTAAATTCATCTATTATATTGTTTAATTTACTATAAACTTTAATATTTAAATATTTAAATACATATTAAATTTGCAAGAAAAAGTTTATACAAAATCTGATAAATTCAAAGAATTAGAAAGTAGAGGAAGTACTATGATTGAGTAACTATATATTATCTCTAAAGAATCCTAACCTTGTTCCATATGTAATAAAGATAAATTCATCTTTTTACTACTCAATTTAATATTTATTTAATTTAGGAATATTAAAGTTTTATTAAAATAGCAAGAAAAAGTTTATATTTAAATTGCAAGAAACAGTTTATACAAAATATGATAAACTTAAAAAATAGAAAACTCAAGGATTTAAAATGACTAATTCTTTAATGTCTTTTAAAGATTCCTAACTTTGTTTCTAATGTAGTAAAGTAAAATTCATCTATTATATTGCTTTATTTATTATAAACTTTAATATTTAAATTTAAAGTACATATTAAAATTGCAAGAAAATGTTTATACAATGTCTAATAAACTCAAAAAATAAGAAATTCAAAGATTTAAAATGACTAATTCTTTAATGTTTTTTAAAGATTTTTAACTTTGCTCCTAATGTAGTAATGTAAAATTCATCTATTATATTGTTTAATTTACTATAAACTTTAATATTTAAATATTAAAGTACATATTAAATTTGCAAGAAAAAGTTTATACAAAATCTGATAAATTCAAAGAATTAGAAAGTGGAGGAAGTACTATGATTGAGTAACTATATATTATCTCTAAAGAATCCTAACCTTGTTTCATATTTAATAAAGATAAATTCATCTTTTTACTACTCAATTTAATATTTATTTAATTTAGGAATATTAAAGTTTTTATTAAAAGAGCAAGAATAGTTTATATTTAAATTGCAAGAAGCAGTTTATACAAAATATGATAAACTTAAAAAATAAGAAACTCAAGGATTAAAAATGACTAGTTCTTTAATGTCTTTTAAAGATTCCTAACTTTGTTCCTAATGTAGTAAAGTAAAATTCATCTATTATATGTTCTATTTATTATAAACTTTAATATTTAAATATTAAAGTACATATTAAAATTGCAAGAAAATGTTTATACAATGACTAATAAACTCAAAAATAAGAAATTCAAAGATTTAAAATGACTAATTCTTTAATGTTTTTTAAAGATTTTTAACTTTGTTCCTAATGTAGTAATGTAAAATTCATCTATTATATGTTTAATTTACTATAAACTTTAATATTTAAATATTTAAATACATATTAAATTTGCAAGAAAAAGTTTATACAAAATCTGATAAATTCAAAGAATTAGAAAGTAGAGGAAGTACTATGATTGAGTAACTATATATTATCTCTAAAGAATCCTAACCTTGTTCCATATGTAATAAAGATAAATTCATCTTTTTTACTACTCAATTTAATATTTATTTAATTTAGGAATATTAAAGTTTTTATTAAAATAGCAAGAAAAAGTTTATATTTAAATTGCAAGAAACAGTTTATACAAAATATGATAATCTTAAAAAATAGAAAACTCAAGGATTTAAAATGACTAATTCTTTAATGTCTTTTAAAGATTCCTAACTTTGTTTCTATTGTAGTAATGTATAATTCATCTATTATATTACTTATTTATTATAAACTTTAATATTTAAATATTAAAGTACATATTAAAATTGCAAGAAAATGTTTATACAATGTCTAATAAACTCAAAAAATAAGAAATTCAAAGATTTAAAATGACTAATTCTTTAATGTTTTTTAAAGATTTTAACTTTGCTCCTAATGTAGTAATGTAAAATTCATCTATTATATTTTTAATTTACTATAAACTTTAATATTTAAATATTAAAGTACATATTAAATTTGCAAGAAAAAGTTTATACAAAATCTGATAAATTCAAAGAATTAGAAAGTGGAGGAAGTACTATGATTGAGTAACTATATATTATCTCTAAAGAATCCTAACCTTGTTTCATATTTAATAAAGATAAATTCATCTTTTTACTACTCAATTTAATATTTATTTAATTTAGGAATATTAAAGTTTTTATTAAAAGAGCAAAGAATAGTTTATATTTAAATTGCAAGAAGCAGTTTATACAAAATATGATAAACTTAAAAAATAAGAAACTCAAGGATTAAAAATGACTAATTCTTTAATGTCTTTTAAAGATTCCTAACTTTGTTCCTAATGTAGTAAAGTAAATTCATCTATTATTGTTCTATTTATTATAAACTTTAATATTTAAATATTAAAGTACATATTAAAATTGCAAGAAAATGTTTATACAATGACTAATAAACTCAAAAAATAAGAAATTCAAAGATTTAAAATGACTAATTCTTTAATGTTTTTTAAAGATTTTTAACTTTGTTCCTAATGTAGTAATGTAAAATTCATCTATTATATTGTTTAATTTACTATAAACTTTAATATTTAAATATTTAAATACATATTAAATTTGCAAGAAAAAGTTTATACAAAATCTGATAAATTCAAAGAATTAGAAAGTAGAGGAAGTACTATGATTGAGTAACTATATATTATCTCTAAAGAATCCTAACCTTGTTCCATATGTAATAAAGATAAATTCATCTTTTTTACTACTCAATTTAATATTTATTTAATTTAGGAATATTAAAGTTTTTATTAAAATAGCAAGAAAAAGTTTATATTTAAATTGCAAGAAACAGTTTATACAAAATATGATAATCTTAAAAAATAGAAAACTCAAGGATTTAAAATGACTAATTCTTTAATGTCTTTTAAAGATTCCTAACTTTGTTTCTATTGTAGTAATGTATAATTCATCTATTATATTACTTTATTTATTATAAACTTTAATATTTAAATATTAAAGTTCATATTAAAAATAAAAGAAAATGTTTATACAATGTCTAATTAACTCAAAAATAAGATATTCAAAGATTTTTAATGACTAATTCTTTAATGTCATTTAAAGATTCCTAACTTTGTTCCTAATGTAGTAATGTAAAATTCATCTATTATATGTTTAATTTACTATAAACTTTAATATTAATATTAAAGTACATATTAAATTTGCAAGAAAAAGTTTATACAAAATCTGATAAATTCAAAGAATTAGAAAGTGGAGGAAGTACTATGATTGAGTAACTATATATTATCTCTAAAGAATCCTAACCTTGTTCCATATTTAATAAAGATAAATTCATCTTTTTTACTACTCAATTTAATATTTATTTAATTTAGGAATATTAAAGTTTTTATTAAAAGAGCAAAGAATAGTTTATATTTAAATTGCAAGAAGCAGTTTATACAAATATGATAAACTTAAAAAATAAGAAACTCAAGGATTAAAATGACTAATTCTTTAATGTCTTTTAAAGATTCCTAACTTTGTTCCTAATGTAGTAAAGTAAAATTCATCTATTATATTGCTCTATTTATTATGAACTTTAATATTTAAATATTAAAGTACATATTAAATTGCAAGAAAATGTTTATACAATGACTAATAAACTCAAAAAATAAGAAATTCAAAGATTTAAAATGACTAATTCTTTAATGTCATTTAAAGATTCCTAACTTTGTTCCTAATGTAGTAATGTAAAATTCATCTATTATATTGTTTAATTTACTATAAACTTTAATATTTAAATATGAAAGTACATATTAAATTTGCAACAAAAAGTTTATACAAAATATGATAAACTTAAAAAATAGAAAACTCAAGGATTTAAATGACTAATTCTTTAATGTCTTTTAAAGATTCCTAACTTTGTTTCTATTGTAGTAATGTATAATTCATCTATTATATTACTTTATTTATTATAAACTTTAATATTTAAATATTAAAGTTCATATTAAAAATAAAAGAAAATGTTTATACAATGTCTAATTAACTCAAAAAATAAGATATTCAAAGATTTTTAATGACTAATTCTTTAATGTCATTTAAAGATTCCTAACTTTGTTCCTTATGTAGTAATGTAAAATTCATCTATTATATTGTTTAATTTACTATAAACTTTAATATTTAAATATTAAAGTACATATTAAATTTGCAAGAAAAAGTTTATACAAAATCTGATAAATTCAAAGAATTAGAAAGTGGAGGAAGTACTATGATTGAGTAACTATATATTATCTCTAAAGAATCCTAACCTTGTTCCATATGTAATAAAGATAAATTCATCTTTTTTACTACTCAATTTAATATTTATTTAATTTAGGAATATTAAAGTTTTTATTAAAATAGCAAGAAAAAGTTTATATTTAAATTGCAAGAAACAGTTTATACAAAAAATGATAAACTTAAAAATTAAGAAAGTCAAGGATATATTATGATGAATTTTTTAATGTCTTCTAAAGATTTCTAACTTTGTTTCTAATTTAGTAAAATTAATTTCTTCTGTGTTCCTGGTAAATTTTATATTTATTTAGTATTTGTATATTAAAGTTTATAGTAAAATTGCAAGAAAATATTTATACAAAATCTGATGAAACGAAAAAATTAGAAAGATAGAATGTTACTATGATCTAATAATTTTTTATTATCAGTATAAAATTTAGAAACTGGAGAAATAAATGGAAATAAGATGACGTAAAAGCTAGTGGATTTGTTGAAAGTTTATTCTCGTAAAATATCTGAGATTGAATCTATACTATTTGCTTTTTCGTTTTGTAAGGAAAATAGGAGACTGAACAATTTCTTCTTTTTCTGTATGAAATAAAATTGATATAGAAAATTTATAAATGGAAATTTATAATAAGAAATTGTGTTACATATACATAGTCATATATATACACGTATTGGTAATGTAAGTTTTCTTCGTAATACTAATACCATACTCTTGTTTGAATCGATACAATCTTTGATCCGATGAATATTCTACAGCACGCTTCGAGTATACCCTACGTCTAATTTTATTGCATAGGTTAGAATCTTTGAAATACTAGTCCTCTGATAGAAATTAAATTACCTTTGGGACCGGATATGATATGACGTGAATCTTACACGTATACAAATGTACATATACAGATGCGTGTATATGTATTTGTTAAAGTTTCCAAATGAATTATGACAGATAAATGAAAATCAAAAATATAATACTATTTTTTAACAGAATCATTTATTTTCTCTTTTATCTTCGTCTAAATGACATAAAGTTCTATTATTTTTCTTCCATTCCTCGTAATCTCATTCCTTTTATAATCTTTTCCCTATTTATGGCAATTATTTTTGTTTTTTATTGTAAAAGAATTATCACTACACAAAATGCAATAATTTACATGATATTTACGTAAGATATAAATTACAGAAAGAATAAAATTGTTAATATTATTTAATTAAATATAAACTAGTAAAGAAATTTCCCCAAAACTAATGATTTATCATTTATCTATCATTTGTATTCTTTTTTTTGTATATTTGTTAAATTACTTTAATATTCTTTTTGTGTTTTAAATAAATCGACTATATTCTATACTTCTTTTTTGTATTTGCTGAAATTGGAGAATAATCCTAAAACGAATCTAACTATGTACAAGTAAGTAAAATCGCTTTGAAAATTTTAGAAAAAATATAAAAAAAAAAAAGAAAAAAATAACTTCTATCTATGCATGCATACTACCGATCAACAAAAACCATTCGATTCGGGCGAGAAAACAAGCTTGCTTGCGTCACGAATATTGTTCTATCGAAATACCAATGCTTGTTTTCAATATCCCTGGGGAACTACCAGGATAGATATAATATAGTCGGGATCGTTTTTTTTGCATACACTATGAAAAACTTTCTAATCAAATTCCTTTTTTTTCTTTCTCAGTTTTATATTTTATTTCTACTCTTTCCTTTATGTTTAAATTATCTTTAAAAAAAAATAATCTAAAAAATATGGAATTTCATAAATTTTCTTTAAAATCTGGCATGCACTTTTACTTGGGGAAAAAAAATATTGTATAATAAAAAAACAAAACAAAAAGAATATACAAATAAATACAATTTATTGTTGGAAATTTGTTTAACATCAAACTATGATCGCGAATATCTTTACTAATAATAAAAAATTATAATAATTATTTAAGTGACCAATCTTTCATGGCTCACCCTCTATATGAGTGCATCAAAGATTGTATGTGTGTATATATATATACATATATCTATGTATACTTTATATATTCAGGAAGTAACTCCTTACCTAAGTACACAAATGTATAAAATAGATAAGAGAGTAACGTTAGCTTTAGTTTCATCGTAGTCCAAAAGGAAAAGCTACTCTTCAAGTAAACGATAAGAGAAATTCGATACTTTACGTCGATATTTAATCGAACTTAGGAAATCGGAAAGTACGAAGTAAACTTGAAAGTCACTTCAACATGTTCCCCCCCATCGTTCTTCTATTTCTCTTTCACTCACTCGCTCACTCATTCACTCACTCTTACTACTTTGATCGGTAAAATTCTATACTTTAAAGTATATGCTATACATTATAGTAAGTTTTGCGGATGTCGACTCGATATTACAAAAAACTCATTTTACTTTATATTATACATCAATCACACACACATGCACACTTTTAAAATTTTCTAATCGATACTAAAAAAAATCATTTCACTTATGGAATCTATCAAAAGTATTTGAACAACTAACTATAATAAATTTCTAATTTAAAATTTAACAGACCTAACGTAATACCCTAACGAACAAACGAATAAATTTCAACTTAGAATATTATTCGAAAAGAGTGAAAATATTTTTGAAGAATTTAACCGACGCGACAAGAAAACATATCCTCAATTAATTAAATATGCAGTAGATAATACAGTTTTTATGTGTGTCAATTATGTATAGTCAATAATTTATTGAAATAATTACAACCGGTAGCTCGTGCCGATTAGGATAATTCATTCTTGGCATGATTGAGCACCGGAGGAAATTCAAATATTTTACTCACTCGTTACCAACTGTTATATCACACATATGTGGCACATAAAATGACACATATATGGAATATGAACAGTCAGCATTAGAAGTTCTGCGGTAGCTCCAAAACACTCCTACTTCGCAGCAAGTATTGCAGTCCGATACAAATCCATCGAAGAATTCATTGCACATCTTTGAAAGGGAAGAAAATCCTTTGTCGTATCTATAAAATGAAATAGAATAAAACGATAAGTCAAATCTGCAATATGATCGAAAAATCCTATGAAATAAAATCTAATAAAATGTAAATAAAAATGAATACTTACAATGCATTCCAATGGGTTGCAGCTCAATTGCATCGTGGTGATGCACCTCGCGTGAATCTAATAACGCGGTATAAACGAAAATAAGAAACTATAAATGAGTTTCTTATCGCGAAATCCGAAATTTTATTATACGACGAAAAACACTGACTCTAATTCGCGTTTTGATTTTAATTTGTTGTACGCCCGGTCACTGATTCTACTTCGCGATAAAAATGTTACTTTAATTATTCGTACAAAAACTGACTCTACAATTAATTCAAAAACTGCTTTGCACGCAGTCAAAATATCAAACACTAACACTGCTTATTCTTCTGAAAATAGAAAGAAAAATATCATTAGAATCATTGTTATCATTTAAAAATTATACGATAATTATTGAATAAATATTTCATATAAAAATGAATTTACCTTTTATCTTCAGTGATGAATGCACGATGGGTTTCCTACCCTTAGGATGACGATGAGCACACGTTTAAACCGAATAGAAGAAACTTTCGGAGTTTCTTTACCCGAAAAAAACGAAACTCTCACATACGGCGAACAACACTGATTTTACTTCGCGATTTTTTGAAACATTTTATTTTAACGATACAACACACGAGTACGTCATTGCTTCACACGCACGTTAGCAATGAGATTCTGAAACATAAATAGAGAAAATAATAATTATTAATATCGTCCTGATAGTTAAAAAATAATCGTCGAAACGTTTTTTAATAAAAATTCTACTTACTTTTAGTCTTCAGTGATGAATGCCCGATGGGTATCCTACCCGTAGGATGACGATGAGCAAACGATTACGAAATAGAAAAAAACATAAACAAGTTTTTTTCATATCGCGATTTCACCGCGACGTGACTCGACCGACCACACCGCACGTGATCGCAAACTACAAAAAATGCTGGAAGAATGTTTATCTTTAGAATTGTAAAAAAAAGAACAATATTATAAATCAAGTAGAACTGCGCTGAAATCAATAAAGTTAACAATATTATAAACACATTTTAAAACCTGAAAAAGAAAAAGAAAATCTTTTATTATTACAAGTTTTTACTTATTATTTTATAATGAGAAAAAGTGAAAGTATGAAATGAGAATTAATTAGAAGGGAGGGTTGTGTTTTTCAATGTTAATGTAGGATTTGTCTTATGAATGATAAATGGTTATATTAGTATGACGATAAAAAAAACTGTGTATATGATATGCAATAAAAAATTTAGGATGAAATCGATTATGTATTAAAAATTTACTCGCTTGTTACATTCATTGATGTGTACACGTCGAAATCCAACGGAAGACTGATGGAAGAACAATGAAAGACATCGAAACGTTGTCTTGTTTACATCTCGACATAACGATCTATCGACCTCGACTACGTCTAAGAACAAATACAAACAGATATTATCATATGTTCTAAGCACGTTTAACATCTATAATACGTTTAACATCTATATACACGCGTAATATTTAAACTAGTATAAAATTGTTAAATATAATATTAATTAGATTATATTATTACACATATATTATGCATTACATTTACGTTACGTGGATTAATATGAAATGATACAAATAAATTATATAAATTATATAAATTATATAAATAAATGTAAATTTGTTTATAAAATTTCGATTAATAAGATTTATAATATTATTCGATATTTCGATTTATAATATTTCGAGAAGTTATATATCATCGATGATATTATAACTTTTCATTTAAAAAGCATATCTAATTAAATATTACATTAAATTTAAAATATATTATAAATAAAAGGACCTGTTATTTCATAAACGAATTCATTTGAAAGTATTGATTTTAAAATTGTTTATATCTCCAAAACACACGCAAAATCAATCATTTTCAAAGAAAAATCTAATAAAAATAAAACAATACGATATCAACGTTACACGAGTATCTAACAAGACCCTAATAGTAGAAAAGTTAAACATTTTTATATTATTTATCTATAAAACGTGTATATATACATTTATAAAATAATCTTCATCTCTAAAACACACGCAATAGCAATAATTTTCAAAGAAAGATCTAATAAAAGTAAAACTAAACGATATCAACGTTACACGAGTATCTAACAAGACCCTAATAGTGGAAAAGTTGAACGTTTGCATCGTGTAGCTTCGGTAGGTAGGTAGGTGGGTATGTGGGTTTGAAGCAATAAAAGTCAGATCAACGATTCGATGTGGAACAAACAAATGGTAAGAGATAATGGCCGGCAAAAGGGCCAGCCCTTCTAGGACGATAAGGCGATACGACAGTGACGAATAGGCTTCGTTCCCCGATTCAACTGTTGGCTGGCTGGCTGGCTGGCTGGCTGACTACCACGAGCAATGGTGCACTCTCAACAAGCTAGAGAGAGAAATATAGATAGAGAAATAAAGAGAATAAGTGAGAGTGATAGAGAAAAAGAGAGAGAAAGAGAGAGAAAGAGAGAGAGTGCTATCATACGCTGTCCAGAGCAATTTCAATGGGCGATCCATTATCTTAAGCGGCGTTGATCAATCGATGCGCTCAACTCACCCATCTGGACAGATAGCTTTTCTTTGGCTTACCAGATTCTACCCCAACCCTCCCCTCGTTAAACCAACCTCACACATAACTCCTCCTCCCCCCACGCCCCATCATTCTATGGCGAATGGTGTTAGTAACCCCAGTTTTTTTTGCTCCCTATTTTTATACCCTCTCACCGTTCACCATTCTGTTCTTTTCATTTCATCACTTTTCCATCGCGAGACTTCGCGAGGAAATTTTTTCGCATTATGGTTGCCGGAACCACCGCTCGAGACCACTTAGGACCCCGTTCCCTGAATTGGACAGGACCTTGATTGATAATCATAAAAATGGTCGGAAATTATTTATTGGATCATTTGATTCTCTTTGATGTTAGATTTTTTCTTTTTGTTCGAGTTTGATAGATAATTTTTAGAATAATTTAAGATGGTAGATGATGTTAGAAATGGTGCTGTTGTCATAATGATCTATCGTGTAGATGGATAATTGAATAATCAAATTTAGATCGATAATGGTTGTAATGATCAGGAATAATTCAAAGACATCGACGTTAGGAATTATGATAGTGTGTGTGTGTGTGTATGTGTGTATACCTAATTTACGAGTAGTAGGATATATGACGTAACATGTGGTTAAATTCCTCGTTACGCGTACGACCTGATTACCATGAATAAACATAACGGCATCGTGCGTTAGCTTTCAAGTAACTACCATAACTCACGTGATGATAATATAAATTAACTAACTTATCTATCTGAAAGCATCGTTTCTCATTCGAGATAATCAATTGATTATTATTATCATCATCTCGTAAACAATAATAATAATAGTGGTAACTAAAATAATTACTAAACGAACAATATGACATTTTGTCTATTAACAAATAAACTACAATAACTCAAATGATGAATATAAATGAATAATATACTTATTTAACCCAAAAAAAAAATAAAAAGAAACGAAAATGTTGTTTAAACGAAGAATACAAAATTCATATGTTAACGAATGCAATACCCATAACTCTCACGTATAATATAAATTAAACTATTTAATCAAAATACGATAATATATAAAAAATTAATTAGTAAATATAAAAATAAATAAATTAGTGAATAAAAAACTATAATAAATATAAAATAAAATAAAATAATAAAAATAATATATATATATATATATATAAATAAAATATATTAAAGTAAATAAATATAAAATAAAATAAATTAGTGAATATGAAAAAATATGAAATGTAATAATAAAAAATGTAATGTTTCAGGTTGTGGTAGTATAGCACCAAAGTCAACGTGGGGTAAACTGGCGACCATGGGTTACGCAAGTCTAGGTATACCCTTGACGATAGTCTACTTGTCAAATGCCGGAGGTCTGTTGTCCAGGTGCGCCAGGGGTGTTTTTACCCGGGCCCTTTGTTGCTGCCTTTGTTCGAACTGCGGCTATTGTTGCTACGACGAGAGACGAATGCAGGTGAGTACTTTGCGGATGTCTCTCTACGCGTCTACTCTTTCTCTCTCTCTCTCTCTTTCTCTTTATTTCACTCTTTCTACTTTTCTTCCTTCCATACTTTATTTCTTTCTTTCTCTATTACCACTCTTCTTCTTCTTCTCTTTTATAGTGCATGCTTGTTAAATTCTTCAAAACGAACCACGTACGCGATAAATTGGTTTCGGTAACGGTTCTTAACTCCCCCACAACCCCACCCCCACCCCAATCCCTACCTCTCCACTCCCACCTCCTGAAAACTCGAAAGAATCAAATGGAAGAAGAAAATAACTTGACTTCCCAAGGAATATTTTTCTTCCCCTTTTTTCTCATGTGTTTTCTTTATTTTCTTTTTTTTTTTTCTTTGTTTTCATTTTCTCCGTTTGTATTTTATTTCATTCTCCCCCCTCCCCTCCTCAAGCTTCTCTCCCATCTGTTGAAATAGGGGTGGGTTTAACCGTTTGAATTTATCGACAAAGTAATCGAGCGGATAACTCGAAATGGCTCAGAGTAAGAACTTTTCCAAAGGGTATAGATTATTTTCTTTCGACTTTACACTGATTTGGAAAATCGTTCTTTCTCGACTAAGCACCCTACGACAGGTCGTTTAAAAAGAAATAAAGAAATAAAAATAAATAAATAAATAAATAAATAAATACATAGTTAAACATTTATTCAGATTATACGAGTATTCTCTTAGTTTTTTATTTCGTCAATTCGCCTAGGAGAAAGAGAGACGAATGCGAAGAAAGAGGCAACAGGAAGAATTGGCCCAACAACAGCAACAACAACAATTGCAATTGCAAGAACCATTTTACGTGCGTGCTAATTCATCGACGTTCACGAGTACCGTTGAAATCAAAACTAGTCCAAAGGATGAGGTATCAAGTCTTGGATCTGGAGATAGACCAAATGTTACCATACTTGCACCCATAAGTATTTGTCTAGGAGCTATGCTGTGTTACATCGTTGCAGGAGCGTTTACTCTTCACAAATTGGATGGTTGGAGCTTCGTTGGTAAGCTTCATACGATCAATATTTTTATACCTTGTAAAAATTACTCTAATGCATCCTATTATTTGTATACTTGATTAATTAATTATTAACGTTAAAATATTTTATATTAAAAATTAAAAAAAGAAACATACTTATTATTTTGATATAAAATATTTAAAATATTTTACGATTTTCGAAGATCGAATATTTTCATATCAAATAAAATCATTCATATTTCAGTCACCCATAATTTTACTCGCTAATCTTAAATATCTATTGATCATAAAACCAACCCCTTCAAATATTAATTTAAAAAACAAATATATCGAACAACGTTTCTCTTGATACACCCACCACCCCCGCTCAAAAAAAAAAATATCGTAATTGATTTTTCAGACGCTAGTTACTTCTGCTTCATGAGCTTAAGCACGATCGGATTTGGCGACATGGTACCCGGTTCCTATCCGCACAACAACAACAGCAACAACAACTTATCCTCGTCACGAAACGCAACGATTTGGTTCTGCTCCTGTTACATAATGTCCGGCATGGCATTGACGGCAATGTGTTTCAATATTCTACACGACGAGATAGTACATCGATTCTGTCATCAAAATGATAAACAAGAACCGGTTAAGTCAAGCCCGAGCGTTGACGAATTATCAACCGATCCGTTTGCATTAACCTCGTGACAATTTCCGTCCGGTAATCTGTGTCATAGAAATGGCACGGAGGAGACAAATGTATGCGCTAACGATGCACCAACTAACATATTCGCTCATGAAAACGAGATCAATATATTGAAGGATTCCTTTAATCAGGTCGACGTTACCAGAGACTGCAAACCGATCCTCAAGTTGGAGGATCACGTGCCACAAATCGCACCGGTTTACATGTTACCCAAAGTCGATGAGGAAACCGAGGAGAACACTGAAATGTAGAGAACACATACACACCAAAAAAATACTTACCTATTTACCCCTTTACCTGTCATGATGTTCGAAATTTGTCTCTGCAAGCTGAAATTCCGTGGATCGAATTTCCGAACTTTTGGGATAGTTACTACTAATCAATTTGTCTGTCTGTCTGCCTGCCTGTCTCTCTCTCTCTCTCTCTCTCTTTCTTTCTTCTCTTTGCGAGATAACAAAATTGTTTGTACGTCTATGAGAAAGAGAAAAGAGAGAGAGAAAGAAAAACCCTTTGGAAAATATATGAAGGATTTTTCAAGAAAGCTAATAATACTACGAAGATTCGGGATTCTTTAGATTTCGATCATTCGTTCTAAGTGAATTGTATGAAACTGCTGACTACGTTAGTTTCAATAGAAATGCGTGTGTCCTGATTTTTCCAAGCTAAGAAGAATAATGGTGGTGGTCGGTAGTAAATGGTAGGAATGGGTTTGTAGGTGCTGACAACATTTTTCTTTATTCTGATTGTGAAAATAGAAATGTCTATATAGACTTACGTAAAAATGTGAAATTTAAACAAAAAAAAAAGCAAAAAAAACAATTATATAATATAATTATAAATACATACTTACGTTTCGTGTGTTACGATGAATGAAAGATGCGAGTTAAATTTCGTTCTTATCGAGATTTAACTAATTATTACGCTAATTATTCTATCTATTCGAGTTCGAATGAAATTATGTTGATGATAGAATTCGAAGAAAGAAACCGTAATATTGATTTTAAATAATACTATGGGACACGTAAGAGAGATCGAATAAACGTAAGATTTTGAATCCGTTTATTTTATACTTATGAATATTTATATTTAAATAAATAAATAAATAAATAAATAAATAAATAAGATATTTATCAAAGAGAAAATAATTCTCTTTATTCGAAAGAAAAAATTATTCAAATGAAAATACTACATTTGATAATATTCAAATAATATCTACTTATACACGGTAAAATATAAATAATCTAATTCATTGAATAATTAAAAAAGAAAAGAAAAAAAAAAAACGTTTCTATAGAAAATTCTTTGAACTACACTTCCGATAATAAATCCGTAAAGTGTCTTTGTGGTTTTTCCCAACGACTATCGCATTTGTAAGAAAAAGGAATCCACTTGAAATCGAAGTTTGTCAAACAGTCTCTTTTGTTTCTTTTCCACTTAACAATCCCCTGATTATCCAATGAAATATTTTTCTGGACTTTGCAATATTATTTCTTCCTTATCGTAAACTGACAAAAATATATAAAACGCGAAACTTCGTTTAATTCATTTCGAATGAATGATCGTTCGTCGCGTTTCCAACTAATTTGTTTATTTCTGTTTAAATTTTGACGACCTCGTACGGGATCGACGAATCTCGATACTTTAAAAAAACCTCGGCTCGAATCGATCGATTTTACGGTTCTTATCGAATAATACGAATTTGTAGTATTTGTATCTCTACATTTATTCTGTTTCATATTGAAGATAAAAAAACGGATTACGAATTTGACGGTTATTCAATCTTCTTATCCATTCTTGCGAATACGTGCACAAGCATGGGTATAAAAAAAAAAAGGAAAAGGTTTCTACACGCCTATCTAGATAGGATATTATTGATAAGAATTTTTTATATTTCTTAGATATATTTAAGACGAAATATAAGGATAAAGATAAAGAAAGAATAAGAACTTTCTCGTTTGCGAATGAACGAACGATCGATTTTTGCGTTCAATTCTACGAAACAGAATTAAAAAGAAAAAAGATAAAAGAATAACCGAGATGATAAACAAAACAAATTATACGATTATTAATTATTTAAAACAATATCTGCCAATTTATGTGTTCATTTATTTTTGTCTCATACAATTAACTTTTTTTACACTTTTATATTAAACATTTTTTAATAATAATAATAATAATAATAAAAATATTAATAATAATAATAATAATAATAATAATAATAAATATTATAAGATAGAATCCGAACGCAAAGATCGTCAATAATAAAAAATCAAATTAATAAATATTACGATTTAAGAGTATGTAATTTAATTAAAAAGAAAAAAAAAAAGTTAAAAAATTAAACGCGCGATAAACTTCGTGAAGAAACAAAGAAGAAGAAGAAGAAGAAAACAAAAAAGAGAGAGAAAAAAACCACGCGACATGTTAAAACCTAGAGCAACAGAAAAAGAAAAAAAACATGAAGAAAAAAAAATGAATTGTCTACGTTGTTTAAATATCGATATTCCCTATAGATTATCTACGAGAATACAACAAAACAAAAGAAAAAATTTCACGAAGAGAAAAAGGGTAAAAGAACACAACAGCGTGATTGCGATTACTGTAAATTAGTTGTAAAAAAAAGAAAATAATACACCCTTCCCCCTCCTATCCACCCCCGCAAAAGAAAAAGTTCACAATATTTACGATTAATCATCGATCCTATCGTGAAATAGGGCAGAGGTATCTCCATCTTAAAAAATAAAAAGAAAAACGAGATGTCCTTTAGAATTTAAAAAAAGAAAAAAAAAAAGAAAAAGAAAAAAAAAAAAACTATTATCCGAAAAGAGTTGTTAGATCTTCATTAAAAAAAAAATTAATTGATTTCGCGCGATTATAAGAAGAAAGAAAAAAAAAAGGGAAACTAAAAAAAAAACAATGAAAAGAAAAAGAAAAAGAAAAGAAAATAAAAATCCCATCCCTTTGCTCGGAAGGGCAAAAAATAAAATGAAAATGAAAGAAAGAAGGGCTACTAAAAATCGATCGTTGAAAAAAGGAAAAGAAAGAATATAAAAATAGAAAAAAAAAAAGAAAAAAGAAATAGACAACGTGTCTGCCAAGAGTTTCGAACGACGAAATTAAATTAAAAAACGAAATTATAGTCAATGCGATTTTTTGCCGATTCAAAAACGCATAATAAACCAAAAAAGAAATAAAGAAGAAACAAAAAAAAGAAAAAACATAGAAAAAAAGGGTTCCTTTCGTTTGGTTTCTTATAACATATCATAAGATGTAAGATATAATCCTCAATCAAAATCGGAATAATATATTAACAAATAATAGTTCGAAAAATGAATCATCAATCGATTACGATTGAAAATTTAATCGAAGGACGGAAATGTTAAAGAAGAACGATTAAATGTATAAAAAAAATAGTACACGTGAATATATATGTGTACGTGCGTGCGTGCGTGCGTGTGTGTGTGTGTGTATATGTGGGTGTACATTTAAAATCCTCCTTCCAATTTAGATACGTAAAATTAACAATAAAACAGATATTAAATAAAAAAGAAAAAAAAAAAAGTAAGGAAAGAAGTATGGCGACTAATGACAATCGATACTGGTCGCTAAATTAAAAATATCGTTATCGTCTTACGAACTTCACGAAAAGAAAATGAATGAGAGAGAGTGGGGGAGGGGGTAGAGGTAGACGAGAGATTGGTTTGGAAAGTCGAAAGAAAATGAAGGAAAATAGTGAATGAGGAAAGGAAAGGGATATCGTGGGAATGAAGCCAAAACAAACTTTAGCCCTTTTTAGGTTATCCTATCGAAAAGGAAGAGTTAACTTCTATCGATCTAAATTTTCTTCTGACCGACTAAACTTACATCGGACTATTTCGCATACGTTGATTAGTTATTTCTAATATATTCTCCAATGTATTCTCCAATGAAAGAGAGAGAGAGAGAGAAGAGAGAGAGAGAGAGAGATATGTAAGGAAACAAGAAAGTTTCCATGGTTTTAATCAAGGAATAGATAAGAAAGATTTTATCTAATATATGTTATTAAAACACTAATATTTATTTGAAATATTTGAAATGAATACAATGAAATTTTCTTCTAGAATCAATTGTTTCTTCTATGATTTATAAAGATTGATGAACAAAAAAAATTGATCTATACAAAATGAAAAATGTATCGTAATTGTAAAGCTAATTACATGCTGATAAAGAAGTTGCAATTTTAATTTATATAAAATTAAATTATTATATAAAATTATATATATAAATTATATATTATTATATATTATAATATAAATTATATATATATTATTATATATATATATAATAATATTATTATATATATATAAATTATTATATATATAATTATATATAAAAAAATTAAAATATTATATTTAATTTATATAAAAATATATAAATAATTAATAATAGTTATTTTATAACTATGGAATTAGAAATTAGATGAAGTTTGAAATATGATTTATCGGATATAATCGAGAAACTTGGAAAAAAATATATTTAAATTAGGTGAATGTTATATGACATATAAGACAGATCTCATTGGTTCAATTCGAAGTTCTATTGCAAGAATATCTATTTTTCCCTCTCTCTCTCTCTTTCTTTTTTTCTTATATGAAGCTCTTTTTACTATATCTATCTTTCTTCGAATTTCCCTCTTTCTCGTCTTTCACCCTTACGTTCTGCTGGTTTCCCTTGTCGATCTCTAGGGAAATATAACTGAGTTCAAAGTACTCTGCACATAGCTCAGCTCGGTGGTAGTTGGTACATAGAGTGGCAACTGGAAACTTTAGTAGGACGATTTTGTGCAGTAGAAATATCCAATGAAAACCAAACGTCACAAGATTTTTCATCGCTTTATCCATCCACCTCGTTCCTCTTCTTACTCCTATTCCTCCTTCTCATCATCTTCTTCTTATCTATCCTTCTTATTTTTTTTATTTGTTTCTATGTATACATACCATTTTATTCCTTCGTTTGTACAATAAACGCAAACCACACTTTATTTTCTTTTAAGAAAGTAAGAAAAAGATTTAAAAAAAAAAGAATAAAAGAAGCTTTCGATCGATTAGCTTTCAAATGAAAATTAATGGAATTGCTTTGTCGCATTCTCTCTCTCTCCCTCTCTCTCTTTTTATTTCTTGAAATTTTATATTTAAGTTTACTCATTATTTTCAATCATTTTCTATTTAATCATCGTGATAGTAATAAATAATTATTTTCATTCTTACCAAAAAATTATGAGATTTTTAATTTATTATTCTTAAGTGTAAGAATATTAATGTTAAAAAAAAAAATAAGAATAAAAATGAGAGAGAGAGAGGAAGGGGGGAGGGAGAAGGAGGAAAAGGAGAAAAAAATGAATGGTCTACAAATGCGGTTACAGATTGTAAATACAAAAGAAATATTTCATGATACGATAAATTTTTCCGGAAACGGATGGGAATGCAATTTTCTGCATCGCCAAATAGAATAATCCCATTTGATTATCAGAAGCGAATCAATGTTTAACTTTAAACGTATTATTCAATCGCCGGATGCTGTATTTTCTCTTACGAAGAAGAATCTGGCTATCTGCGTATTACAGTGTTTGGAAAACCACAATAATAATCTTTCGCGAAGCGAAATACCATGACGATTCGATTATTCGAATCATTGGTTCGATATTTCTTTCTGTTATCTTCTTTTTTAATCTACAAATTATTCGAATAAAGTGTAAATTATGCGAATGAATAAAAATTTATTTAAGAAATCTTTCTTAGTTGGTTTGTACACAATTGTTAATTATTGCGATGAAATATTGTTATTTAAAAATTATTACGAAAATAGGAACAGAAAAGCGTTTGATTCATTTTCTTATTACATATTAATGTTGTGAATGAATTTTTTAATAATGAATTTAAGTTTGATCGTATTATAATTTTGTTTTTTAAATGGTTTGTTTGTTTTCTTTCGTTTTTATCATATTCACGATATCCTATTAAAACACTGGAATTGAAAAGGTATGAATGTTGAAGAACGTATTTATGAATAAAATGTTCTCACGACACACTTCGTTGTATTTCGCGTAATAAACCTTTTCTAATGATACTCATTACCACCTATTTACAAAGATGAGATTTTATATCGAAAGTTTTTTCGCCTCACATAAAATACAAATCAAATATTTCTCGAAACAATGCTACGTATCTATTGTACAGTGCATCTTTAAATAAAAAAAAAAAAAACCTTAGTAATGTGAATGTAGGTGTGATAAAAAAAAAATAAAAGAGAATTAGATAAACGAACGAAGGAAAGATCTTGTTTGTGTGTGTGTGTGTGTGTTTACTTACGAATGCATGTGTGAAAGAAGTAATTGATATTATTAAAAAATGAATGAACTTGAATTTTGAGAAACCCTCAACAATTTGATGTCGTGTATAATATAACTTAAAATAACATCCTAATTAAATAATACTTTCTGTAAATAGTGAAAAGAAAGAAGAAAGGAAATGAAATAAATAAAAAGTAAAAGTAAAAAAGGAGATTAGAAAAATGTCAAGGCGTAAAATTCAATGGAATTATGACGTCTGTGTAAAAAAAAAATAATACATGAGAGATAAACGAATCGGTGAATATTGTACGTCTGTATAATCGTTTGTCAAAGCAATGTATCTTATTATACTGGATAATAAAAAAAAGAAATCATTAAAATCTAAATTTAAAATCCTCATCTACCTTTTTTTACGCCTATTATCAAATTTGTCTAGAATTTAAAATTTCTAATAGGAGAATGTAGATTTAAAATGTATATATACAGTATTTTACAGTATATATATATGTATTATACAGTATTTTATTTATACTTTTATCAAATTTGTCTAGAATTTAAAATTTCTAATAGGAGAATGTAGATTTAAAATGGACGTAGTATGATTTTTATACATTATGATTAACGAAAAACAAATTAAGATTAAAAATAGAAAAATAGGTATCTACTATTATCGACTGTATAACTCGTTTGGTTACCTTACTGGCTTATAGCAAAGTAAGAATTTAGTGTAGTGATAGTCAGTAAGTCAGTACTCAACTATTACCAATAGAAAGCAAATACAAAACAAATTTATTTATTGCTGCACAATATTAACAAATTATTATAAATATTTCAAATGTACTTTTCCATGCAATATCAATTTAAAAAATCTATAGAATATTTTTATTATCTAAATATTAACAACTTATGCTTAACAGTTGCAATATTAACTGCATTATTTAAATGCAATTATTAAAATGCAATATTAACAATTTATACTTAACAGCTGCATAAGAATGGAACGATATACTAAACACCATTCGCAGAATCTATTCGGATTACATTTCTCTTAAATCATAATTACTATCCTTATATCGGCTACAATTATATATTAATATAATGTTAATCATTTTAAATATCATGAATATAATTCTTATGATAAGAACTAACTAATTACATTGAAGTTCTTACTTTATATCGAAAGAACTATTTTGATGATCTGAAATATGTAACGATACAGGAATTGCATATTCTATAATAAATATAGCACAGTATCATACAAGTAGATGGTACCTGAAATTGTAATAAACATGTGGATTATATTTATAATAATAAATAATTTCTTACTACCTCTATATCAAATATACGTTGAATACAAGCACCTGCATTAAGCGATGAGAACATCTTGCATATAGTCTAACGGAGAGCAAGTAACTGCGACAGAAAGACATAGTATTAAATCAATATAATTAAATTACCAAACTATTATGAATATATTTATGTTACTTACTTAGAAAAATCATAGTTATGTCGATACTCCAATACTAAGTTAACTTAAGAGAAGATAATAAACAATAAAATAATCTAAATAACCAAAAACCAAACATATATCTACAAGTATAATCCTATTCATTTTATAATATTATACAATCTTAGAAAATAATAAAAAAATTGTTAAAAGAACAGCACACCTAATCATAATTAAGAAAAATTTAATAAATGAAATAAAAATTAACATAATAAAAGTAAGAATAAAATATTATTACCTGTGATTTACCAATGAAGTTGTATAGATTATGAAAGGAAGAAGCGTCCTCGCATGAAAAAACGGTAAAACAATGGAAGAAATGTGTTGGTTGATAAAGAAGATTCAATTCCAATTCAATTCATAGTGACTTCTAGCGATAAAATTTTAATACACCAAAAAATCCGCATGGTACCGCTGCGATAACCGGCTAGTAATGCTACTACCGGTGCACGATGTTAGAACGACGGAAGAACATATGTTTAAAGATTGTGGCGCATGCGCAGTCATCGCTTCCGCGACGTACCTAGCCATCTTTCCAGTCAAGCAAAAGTGAATTGTTTTCAGCTTTAGTCTTATTTAACGGAACTTTTATTAATGTCAGAGCCACAGTCCGCGCTTCTACTACGAAAACAATTAGCAGGTATCAATATATATATGTGTTGAGTGTTAAATAGTGCCGTGTATGTCGGTGCGCAACTAAAACCCATGTAAGAGGAAGCGAGACCATTACGAGAGTTAGACAGAGACAGACAGATATATTAAAAGAAGGAGAAAGAAGGACAAAAAGAGAGAGAGAAAGAAAGAGAATGAGAAAAAGAGAGAGAGAGTGGTCGAGGATAAAAAGAGATAGAAAGTTAGAAAGAAAGAAAGAAAGAAAGAAAGATAAAGTATAAAGATAAAGAAGAAGATGAAGATGAGGTTAAAACTATTTTTTTCTCCTTTTTTTTAATTTACAAAATTATTCTAAAATATTTATCAAATATTCCACGAGTAATGCCTATATACATATATCTCTCTCTCTATTTATATTTCATATTTAAAACAAAACAAAAAAAGGAGATAAAAAATATATAATAAAATAATAATAATAATATTTAAATATTTTTGTCTATTGTTAAAATATTAATGAAAATATTCGGACGAATATTTCTGTCTCTCTCGTTCTTTTTTTTTCTTTACAACTACGACGACGGCGACAACGAGGTGGAGGACGCGTGTGCAGACTCTTCGAGTCAAAAAAAGGAAAAGAAAAAAATAACGAAAGAAAGAAAGAAAAAAAAATAAAAAAGAACTCGTGCTCCATAGCCTTACGTAGGTTCGGTACGGCCCTTTATTGCGGCTCGCGATCAGGGCGTGAAAATCAATAACGTGCTCGCGAAAAGGAGAAATCTCCGGGTATGAACTCTTAACAACTCTGACGATGACGATGGCCATGACGACGACGACGACGATGACGATAATGATGACGATGACGATGACGACGACTGGACCAACGGGAACGTTAACCTCGCACGATCGAATCATCCCCGGGATATTTCCCTTTTTTTTTTCTTTCTCTCTTTTTTTGTTCTTTCCCTAGTCCTTTTTACCCTTTTGTTCGTAATTTTTTTACTAACATCTAGTGTCTTACTTACTTTTATGTATATATTATATTATTTTAATTTATTATTATTATTTTTTAATAAATTCATTCACTATTTTTGGTTCGTTTTTTTTTTTATTATGTTTCTCACAAGGACGGCAACACGATGCCGGATATCGGTTAATCGCCAATGTTCCTTTCGGGAGACTCTTTTTAAATTTTTTCCCCTTCCCCTTCTTCTTCTTCTACTATACGACTACTACTACTACTACCACACCACTACTACTACTACTACTCCTACTACTACTACCACTACTCCTACTACTACTACTACTACACCACTACTCCTACTACTATTCTACTCCACTATTCCTACTACTACTACTCTACTACCACTACTACTACTACTTCATTTTCTTAACCCTTCTCTACTTTCTATTTATCATTCTCTATCTTTATCTCTATCTTCTATCTCTATTTTAATCTATTTCTATCTATCTCTTTCTCTCTTTCTCTCTGTTTCTCCCACCGAAAAAACATTTCAAAAATAATCATCAGTCTCTCTTTCCCGGCAAGATTTTATTTATAGCCCAACTACCTCTCCTTCTCTTTCTATCTATGTATGTATGTATGTATGTTGTATGTGTGTATATATGATGTGTATGTGTGTATATATACATGTGTATGTGTATGTTGCTCCGTGTTTCGGGATTTTTCCTTGAAACATATATGTATTCTACGAAATACCTCGTGTTTTTGCACTTGGTAACGCTTTAGAAAAAGAAATACCGATATGAGAATAACAGAATGAGAAAGATATATATATATCTTTCTTTTTTTCTTTCGTATATATATATATATACGAATCTGTCATGTAAGAAGACGAAGGTCAACCATCTTTGTCAGGACCCATTCGTGCATCTTTTCTTTCCTTTCCTTTCCTTTCCTTTTTATTGAATTTATCCTGTTTTTGGTCATCCTTTCCTTTCGCTTTTCACTAACACATTTATCTTTATGTATGTTTTTAAGCATACATGTAACGTGATCTCTTCTCCTACTCTTCCCCACCTTCTCTCCTGTATATACATATGCATATACATATGTATATATATATATATATATATTCGCTATATTTTTTCATCTTTTACTTTCTTTTGTCCACCATGACGTCAGAATTCGTAGATTGGAAGAAGAGACTCGTTCGTAATTTCCAAATCCAATGCTGAATCACTGTTCTCTTCCATGATGACAATTACTATACATATATATCTCTGTCTTTCTCTTTCTCTATACTTGAATCATTTTTCTTTATTCATCTTAACTTCTATGATTGTTTTTACAATTTCTCTTAAGGAGTAGAAAGACAAACTAAATCATTGCAAATTTCCCAATGATCATAATTTCATCTGTATCATTTTCTATATTATTTACTTCGTCATGATTCTTAAATAGTCATTATTACTTTTCTTTTTACCGGTTCAAAGAATTTTTGAGAATATTTTATGGATTATTTTTGCAGAGTTAAATAAAAACCCAGTAGAAGGGTTTTCGGCAGGCCTCATTGACGACAATGATATTTATAGATGGGAAGTACTTATTATTGGACCTCCGGATACATTGTAGTAAGTAAAAATTATAATATTGATTTGATAAAGTCTTAATAATTTTAAATTGTTACTAATGTAAATTTCTTATTTTGTATTGTAACAGCGAAGGCGGATTTTTTAAAGCACATTTACAATTTCCAAAAGAGTATCCACTTAGGCCGCCAAGAATGAAATTTATAACTGAAATTTGGCATCCAAACAGTAAGTATTACGCATTAGACTATTGTTTAAAGCGCTTGCACTATAACGAACTGTGAGACGCATAGAAAATCTTACGAGCCAAATATAAAAAACACATTTGCAACTAGGCGTGTTAAATCATAGTGCAAGGTGTTTATAAAACTTATTATAATATCAGAGATTAAATATGTAAATATATTTTGTTTTTCTTATCATTAGTCGAGAAAAATGGTGATGTATGTATATCGATATTACATGAGCCTGGAGATGATAAATGGGGCTATGAGAAAGCATCAGAACGGTGGTTGCCAGTTCACACAGTTGAGACTATTCTCATAAGCGTTATTAGTATGCTCGCAGATCCAAATGACGAAAGTCCTGCTAATGTGGATGCTGCCGTAAGTTTTTCATTTATACTTTTATATAATAATGGTTTCCTAATAACCAATTTATGTTCGACAATGTTTGATTTTACTTAGTAATCTTACATCGTTCAATTAATATGCATATACAGAAAGAATGGCGGGAAAGTTATACAGAATTTAAACGAAAGGTAGCAAGGTGCGTCAGAAAAAGCCAAGAGGAGTGTTTGTAGGGGATGAATAAATATTCAACTGGAAAGACTTATTTAATTCTGGTAAGACAAAATAATGCAATATAATAAACGATGATCACTTTGAATTAATAATTTGTTCCAAAAATACATGGAAATTTGTTTTATTTTTCAGGCAATTTTAATTCAGGGAAGCCGTAAGCACTGGAAGAAAGAAACCGATGCTCGACATAAAGCTAACGGATAACAGTGCCACTAAAAACGGATTAAGCCTGACCCATCCTTACGCAGAGAGAGGGAGAAAGAAGGGGAAAAGAGTTGTGCGAAGGGAAAACTAATGACAAATTCGCACCTCTCCGTCGAATCAATTAAAGCCACATATGCATGCAAACAAACAAACAAATAAACAAACAACAAACAAACACCATCGTCACTGATGTACCACCATCCATCGTTATAACGAAGATCATGAAGTGAAAAAAAAATAAACACACACTAAGCTCACCTTTTTTCATAAATAAACAGCTAAAAAAAAATTAATTTACACACGTATATACAATACTGCAAAAAGGAAAAGAAAAAGAAAAAGAAAAAAAGGAAAAAAAAACTCAATTCATCTGTACGATTATTACCTTACTAAAATATTGATAGTTAATGTAAACTTAACTTCCCCCCACTTCTCCTCGAACAACCAACGCCATCGCCCGCGATTAATCCCGTCCCCGGCCCCTTCCATCGCCCAATACAAACAAACAAATGAAAAAAAACAAAAAAAAAGAAAATAAGCAAACCTTGTAATTAAAAAATAATACGATTATGTTTATCGATCAATAATAATTCCTTAGTGTCGTTTTCGTATTTTCTTACTTTCGTAAAATATATACATAACATAAAAATAATAAAATTTTTGTAAAGTTCGAAAAACGGGATATATACTTAAACAAACAATCGTTGAAATGTAATGTGCCAGCAAAAATGGAAGAAGAAATACATGCGAATTAATTGTAAACTATTTGCGGTTTAACTAATGTCAGTTAATAAATATAATAATAATAATATTTATAATATTAATAATATTAATAATATTAATAAATAAATAACGATGATGAAAGCAACGATGTAAAAAAAAAAAAAGAAAAAGAAATAACGAAACGAAAAGACACATTAAAAAATGAAGAAGAAAAAAATATCGAAATTCCGCATAATCCGTGCGTTGCCAAAATAATGAATTCTAATCGAAGTGATAATAATATACTAGTAATAATGAGATAATAATAATAATAATAATAATAATAATAATAATAGTAATATTATTATAACGATAATGTACTATTTGTCAGATTCTAGCGAACGCATTTTAAACATAAGAATTAGGGTACAGTTTGTACTAAATTTTGAATGGTGCCACCAAGTTTGAAAACGAAACTACTAATCTCGCTGTTATCTTCTTCCCTTCTTTACGATCTGAAAACTTACGGTCCTACGTTAAGCCATATGAAAGCAAAAAAAAAAGAAAGAGATTGCAAAAAATAAATAAATAAAAGAAGAAAAAAAAAGTCACAAAAATAAGACGAACTTTTTCAAATCGAAACGATTTTTCTCCAACTTTTTACATAATTTTTTAATACTTGTCAATTAAATTTTCAAAGTGAAGTGTACAATTGTTTTATTCATAGCGTTAAATCGCTCATGTTGAAATCGATTATTCAATGAGCCAGGAATAAATTAATTTCCATTAATGATTCCAATTGTTTATGTCTGTATTTAAAATTAGTATAATTACGAGCTTTGATAATAAGATTACATCTGAAAGAAAAAGAAGAAAAAAAGAAGAAAAAATAAAAAAACATACACGCGCAGCCACAACATACTCACATATGCAAAAAAATTACTGACGAGGAGAAACATCGAGTGACGCTTAAAAAATTGTTTATCTATGAACGCACGTCTCAGTGCAACACATATGCGTATTGATTCATTGAAATCGATTATTCTATTTGATCATATTTTATAAAATATTGAAACTCGGTGCGATACGTAATTTTTTTTTATTAATTTTAATAACAAAATTTTATTTTAAAATTTTATTTTAAACTCTAACCAGACAACAACGACGGCGACTATGACTATGACGATGTATTTTAATAATTAAAATCTTCGTTATTAAAACTTTCATTATTAATATTATTAATATTATTATTGTTTTTGGAAGATAATTTGAGTTTTAATCGTTTTTACATGCGCGTCATTTATGATCGACGAGGATATGTAAGTAGAAAGAATATTAAATAAGTCTTTTACAATTTTTAAATGAAAATCATCACACACTTATGATCCTAATAAATACGTTTGTTAGTTCACGCGAATCGCGTGATTTATAATATTGTTAAAATCAGATTGTAGGGAATATTTCAACGTCGATAATCGATTAACTCAATGAATCAAAATATACGTTCTATTGTATATTTGCAGAACTGATTATTAGATAATCCTGCTTGTTAATCAAGACTTATTATAATATAATGACTAAGCGGATTGTTTTATAGAAAAGTAAAAAATCATTTCTCTTAAATAATTCCTTTTTTATACGACACAACAATAGGATTCTATTCAATGTATTACGTTTTTTGAAAAGACTGTTTAGATTTTGGTAAAACAAATTGAAATATTATTGAAGATTACGAAGTGATTTTTCTTTTTTTTTTCTCATTAGATTTACTGGCAAAGACTGGCAGTCGTATGAATTATACAATATGGAATGTTTGTAAATTATATATATTAATATGTAATACATTGTAAATGTACGAAATACAAACTAAACGTTGAAGTATACATACGTAAATGTAAGTATATTATAATAAAAATATAATGATGCTTTGTGAAACTTTTTTTATCGTTCATTATTTATCTCTTTTCATATGAAACATTATATGGAAATCTGTTAAATTATTAGGTATTAGTTTCTTTTATAAATTTCATACAATTTCCTTCTAATTTGTATTAATGCAATAATAAAAAGAAGTTTCTAGTAAATAGTTCAATCATAGAATTAAGTATTTTTTAAATACAATCATTTTAAATAAATATATATTTTAACGACTGCTAATTTATATTAAATTATACAAATATTTTACCTTCAGCAAAGAATACAAAAGTACATAGAAGCTCTCAAGTCCCTTTTTTATGTAACAAGATTCATCTTAGTTACTACCGTGACCACCAGAGGACGATAGTGGGTACTTAACGCGATGACGGTACAATAGTATCAAAAAATACACTATTCTTTGATAGTATATAATATATTCTTTGATAGTATAGATAGTATATATATATATATAGTTCTATTGTAATAAAATTTTAAATAAATATATTTAATTTTTAATGTATTAACATGTGTGTGCCTTCAGAAATGCATTTATAGAAAATATAAAAAATATTTAAGAAAACTATATTAATCATACAGTCAAGTGATACAATAGCCTGACATATAAATCGTCCAATTCGCAGATGCACTTTTCTATTGAATTCTATATTTATTCCGATCAAATCTCTATTAATCGTTGTAATGAAATTAAATTTAAATTTAAAATCATTTTTTGATTTTATATTTACAAAAAATAAATAAAAATAAATAGGAGAAGTAAAAATACTAAGTTACTAAAAAAAATAATATCTATTAATTATTATGAGAGAAATACTTTTAAACTGCATTATATAAAAAAGAAAAATTGCAAATTTAATAAAATACGATCAAAGTGAAAAATTTTAAAGACGAAACAAGAAAAGAGAAATTACTGTAATATTTACCGAACGTTATTTAAGCTTGAAAATTTAATAATACGAAAATTTTAATATTTCTGACTGTAACTAAACACAAATGCATCTTTTTGACGATTTTGAGGGACACAAATTTGGTGTCCCAAGGAGATGGAATGGTCCATCATCTCCAATTACAACTACAAATTAATGACGAGCAAAAAGTAATATAATAAAATATAATATATGACTAGAGAGCTATTCTCGAAAAGTTCGAACTTGCTGTTGAACCTTTGAAAATAACTCAGTAGTCTCAATAGTAGTTGCCCTCTTCAGCCACATTTAAGTGGGGGCCTCTTCGGCATAATGCCTCTTCTTTCTTCATTCCTGAAAACTGCTGTGAGGCTTTTTCTAAGCGCATTTTACAATGCATTTCCTAGACAATCGCAGCCTAAAGAAATGCACAAATCGTACTGTTACTTTTACTCGAATGCCTCAACAGATATTTGATCTAATCGATGAACCTATTATTAACACTTTGCATTAAAAAATAAAATAATATCAAACAAAAGCAGGAATTTTGTTATACATCATGTGGTCTTACTTTTTTACTCGACCACTTTTATCCTTACTCTACTTTGTGTTTATTATACATATATAACAAATGAAGTATTCAGTAGGAATTACTAAAGAGCAAAGCGTTAATATACTTAATATTAAGTAAAAAAAGCGCTAGCTAAGTGGGGGTAAGCCGTGCGGCCGGAAGTAAAGCGCTAGCTAAGTGGGGGTAAGCCGTGCGGCCGGACGTAAAGACCTAGCCGAGTGGGGGTAAACCGGAAGTAAAGACCTAACACGTGGCACGTCTCGAATCCAAACGCACCACGTGATCCCCGCGGACAAATAACGATGACGCAAAACTCAGACAAAGCCACAAAGAAGTCCAAGACAAAGAACCGAGGAACAAAGACGCAAGCGTTTTCCGATTTTACGAATTTATCAATCCAACCTATCACTCATTCCTCACCCGGGGCACCATTGTTTCCAATGTTTCTAGCATTTATATAGGTGACCAGAAAATGGTCGAATATCTCCCAATGAGTTCTGCTAAACAGTTTAACGCTGGAATGAGTAAGATAGGACAGGATAGATAAATGAACAAAACACTTTTACGCGACACAAAGTTACTTGCCTCGGCATAAAAACTCTCACGGAATTGAGAGAAAAGCTGGGGCAAGAGAACAATTTATTCAATAAAACTGGTGTAACGTACAATGACAAACAAAAGGCTGAAAAGAAAATATATTATTAGAATAACGACGCGAGGTACCTTTTGGTCGCACGCTAGAGAGCTCTCTTACCGTTCGCTTCCGACGCAAGGCGACAACCGAACGCACGCTGTTTCTTATCGCACCTAACGAAGGCCTGTCTGGCCAGAACCTTATCCCACGTTGGTAGCCTGGCAACAGGTTGCAGGTAATTCGCTATAACTGTCCGACTACAATCCCGCGTTGGTAGCCTGGCGACCGGTTGCAGATAATTCGCTACAACTGTCCGACTACAAGCCCACGTTGGTAGCCTGGCAACAGATTGCAGGTAATTCGCTACAACTGTCCGACTAGAAGCCCACATTGGTAGCCTGGCGACCGGTTGCAGATAATTCGCTACAACTGTCCGACTACAAGCCCACGTTGGTAGCCTGGCGACAGGTTGCAGATAATTCGCTACAACTGTCCGACTACAAGCCCACGTTGGGTACAAAAACACCAGACAACTCTACACACTCCTAACTCACTCTCACACGATCTAGCCACGTTGCCTAGAACAAAAGCCAAGATAGCGAGAAGCTCAAGATGGGAAACACACTGTTGTTAGCTCAAACCAGAGTCAACACCAGAATGAGACTGAAGTGCGTGCACAAAGCCCCACGCATACTATCCCCCCCCCCACACACCACAAGGCGCTCTCCCATGCCTCTGGCATGGTAAAGCGCGCCCTCTCAAGTCGATTTTATGTTTTAATAGATAAAAATTTTACCCCTTCCCTCCGAAGTCATCACTGCGCAAGAACGTAACAACAAATGTACATTAGTTTAAACAATTATACAAAAAATAAAAAGAATATTAAAATGAGAGCGTTATAATATTAAATTTTATTGATTAATTTTATTGATTTTCTTTTATACACATGCGCAATTTTCGGAAATTCACATAAACAATTTTCACCAAAAAACTTAAACAGAGGATAATGACTCAGATCAACGGTGGATTTCGAGGAGGAGGGATCACAGAACATATATTCCGATCTTTTAAACAAAAATAGACACTTGCATCGATTAATTAACAATTATTATAATGCACTAATGCAGTTTCTTTATGTTGCAGCAGAATTTTATCCTCGAAGTCATCACTGCGCAGAAGCATTCAAATAATTACTTAAAATAGATAAAAATACGAAAATCATAACGTTTTATTCTTAAATTTTATTAAATAGGTTTATTATTCTTTTTATACACGTGCTCAACGTTCGGAAGGTCTTGTAAACAACTTTCACCAAAAGAACTTTAACAGAGGATAATGACTCAGATCAACGGTGGATTTCGAGGAGGAGGGATCACAGAACATATACTCCGAGCTTTTAGACAACAATAGACGCTTGCATCGATTAATTAACAATTATTTTAATATTTTAATGAATTCTTATTATAATTAAGATTGTTTAAACGCATATATATTTATTTAAACATTACCTAACTTTTGACGTACTTTAAATATTAATTAATTTCGATTTTATGTTTTAATAGATGAAAATTTTACCCCTTCCCTCCGAAGTCATCACTGCGCAAGAACGTAACAACAAATGTAAATTAGTTTAAACAACTATACAAAAATAAAAGAATACTAAAATGAGAGCGTTATAATATTAAATTTTATTGATTAATTTTATTGATTTTCTTTTTTACACATGCGCAATTTTCGGAAAGTCACATAAACAACTTTCACCAAAAGAACTTTAACAGAGGATAATTACTCAGAATAACGGTGGATTTCGAGGAGGAGGGATAACAGAACATATATTCCGATCTTTTAAACAATAATAGACACTTGCATTGATTAATTAACAATTATTATAATGCACTAATGCACTCTCTTTATGTTGCAGCAGAATTTTATCCTCCAAGTAATCACTGCGCAGAAGCATTCAAATAAGTACTTAAAATAGATAAAAATACGAAAATCATAACGTTTTATTCTTAAATTTTATTAAATAGGTTTATTATTCTTTTTATACACGTGCTCAACGTTCGGAAGGTCCTGTAAACAACTTTCACCAAAAGAACTTTAACAGAGGATAATTACTCAGATCAACGGTGGATTTCGAGGAGGAGGGATCACAGAACATATACTCTGAGCTTTTAGACAACAATAGACGCTTGCATCGATTAATTAACAATAATTTTAATATTTTAATGAATTCTTATTATAATTAAGATTGTTTAAACGCATATATATTTATTTAAACATTACCTAACTTTTGACGTACTTTAAATATTAATTAATTTCGATTTTATGTTTTAATAGATGAAAATTTTACCCTTTCCCACCGGAAGTCATCACTGCGCAAGAACATTACAACAAGAGTACATTTGTTTAAACAATTACGTAAAAATTAAAAAAATGTTAAAATCAGAACTTTATATAATTTTAATTTCTATTTATTACAATTAATTTTCTCGTTACATACATAAGAAACTTTTGGAAAGCCATGTATATAACATTCATTAAAAAAAAATTTGTTTGTATGACAATGTTTCAGTCTTACAGTAGATTTCGAAGAGGAAGGTTCATCAAAAGGTACATCTTTACTTTTAGATTACAATATACATTTCTATCGTTTAATTAACAATTATTTAAGGTGTATTGAACAAAGTATTTTTCTCTACTAATACATAATGTATGTATATGTTTAAGCAATTATATTATTTTAAATATTACATACTCTTCTATTAACTTATTGTGAATATAGAAAATAATTTTAATATGAATTTATTTTTATGATTTTAGATGACTGTGTCTTCAGCTTGGTTGCGTTCTTGCATTATAACATAATTATAAACTTCTCCAATTACTTAAATTATTTTTCAATTATTGTTAGATAAAATTTAATATGAAACGTTTAATAAAATTTTATTATTTTTTTTTAGAAACAATTCAATGGGTAGCGGGTGGATTTCTTCTTCGCAAAGGGCGCCATTTGTTAAGAAGGAATTTACTTCAGGGATGCGACCCTGCCCACGCGAGCCTTGATTCTATCTTTCTCCCAAGGATAGAATCATGTCCTACCCTTAACTTTTTAAAGTGAAACGCCCTATCCTTTTTTTTTTATTTTTTTTTATTTTACTTTGCTTTTTTTAACTCGCGATTTTGCAAGCATAGATGTGCACGTAGCATAGGAACTGAAACTGCATTAGAAGGGATGTCTACCACCACTATTAGTAAGACGGGCCCAGGGATTCAGTTCCTCAAGCTTGCAGTAAATATAGTAATGGTGGGCAAACTGTACGTGCAGCGTAAGTTCCTCGTAATATAGATTAGAGTCAGTGGATTAGTCCAACCGGTGGGATACCACTTAAAAAAAAAACGTAAAAATTTTCACTTTAAAAAGCATACTTTTCAACTTCTTCCCTATCCCTTTGCTTTTTTTGTTGCAGGTTACATAGGAGGAGGACCAAACCAGGACAGCACGAGGACCACACCAGGACAGCACGAGGACTTAGCTATAATAAAGGATAGTTTAAGATAATTATTAGTATAATTAAATGTATAATTTAATTTATAATTACATGTATAATTTTAATCTATTTATTCTTCTTCCCTAAGCACATTACACGCGTGTGACATTTATATTTAATGTATTTTATTTGTTGAAGGGTTACATGATGCTTCGATTCCATTCATGTTTTACTACTCTTTTATCATTTTTTATTTGGTTTTCCATTTTTCTCTTCATTATCGATAGTAATTGTAAAGATTTTCCGAATAAAACTCTTAGGGTGGGGCATAAGAGTGGGGCTCATTAAAATCATTAACGGGGTGATCATTTTCATTTCATTTTCTTTGGTTTCAATTTAATTCGGATGGGGACATCTTCAGGATGCACATCCCGGGTCTTCAGAAGCGGTTACCTCCTCGTGGTTAGACCTGGGCAATGGTATTTTACTTTCAGTATAATGTTTAACATATTTTATATGTTAAACATTCCATTGCAAGTAAAATCTAGCCAAAGACCGCTTACCGTAAACATTATAATTGTAATTAGTTTCTTTTAACTTCCCAATTAATACCGTATTCTTTTACCCCTTTCATTAGTTCCTTCTATCCACTTAATATACAGAAACTAATTACTTTATAATGTTTCTTTAATAATTCTTATATTTTTTCAGGTATTCCTTACCTTTAATTTCCCCCACCAACCATCATATCTTCCCTATTTCTTTCACTTTCTTTCTTTTCCTTTATATCAAGTATGCTCACATGAGTTAGCATGCATTCAAGTGAGTTTACTTAACTTTTGAGGTGGAACAACTTTTAGATTTGTTTTTTATTCGCGATTTGATATGCATAAAATATGCATTTAGCATAGGGACCGAAGCGACACATAGTCGATTCGGTCGCTATCCGTTAGTCAGGCCTCACCGGTCCTGCCGTTGGCACGAAGGTCGGTCGTCTTGTGAAGCCTAGGTCCCTCGTAATATATATTTTTAGGATGCGTTTTTTTTTTCTCGCGATTTGGTATGCATAGATATGCATTTAGCATAGGGACCGAAGCGACACGCGTTGGCGATTCGGTCACTATCCGTTAGTCAGGCCTCAACCGTCTGCTGTTAGAGTAATGGTCGATCGTCGCGTGAAGCCTAGGTTTCTCGTAAAAAAAATTAGAGTCAGTGGATTAGTCCGATCGGGGGGAAACCACTTAAAACAAAAATCGTGAAAAGTTCCACCTTAAAAGTTCTACTTTTCCCTATTCTTTTCCTATTCCTTTTAATATTTTCTTTGCAGGATGAACTATGATGCCAAATTCCGTCCAAGAGAAGGGGAAACAAACCGTAGGAGGACTGAGTTATGGTAAATGGTAGTTAAAAATAATTATTTCTATAAGTAAATGAATGTTTTTAATCAGTTTATTGTTTCATATGACCATTCCGTTCAAGAGGAAGGGAAAGTGGATTAGAAGATGACCAGAGGAGGACAGAGTTATGGTAAACGGTAATACAAAATAATTATTTCTCAATGGAAATGAAGTATTTTAATCAATTTATTGTTTTCCTCGTAGCATTGTACATGTATGATAATTATTTTTAATGTAGTTTCTTTTCTTTTTTTTTACAGATGCCATGGGTTAACCTAAAATTATATACATTTATTTGTATAATATTATATTTAAGGTAGATTGAAAATTATTATTTATAAAATATTCGTAACTTGTAATTTCCATATGTGCATATATTGAAATTATAATAAAGTGTGTTTCTTTTCAATAAAATCATCGATGCTACTTGAATTTTATTCAGATGCATTTCTTGTTTTCATTTTCTTATTCAGTATTCAAACTTTTCTCTTCATTTTCGATAGTAACTGTAAGAATTTTCCGAATAAAACTCTTAGGGTGGGGCCTAAGAGTGGGGCTCATTAAAAAACGTTCTCGAGGTCTTAATTTTCTTTGGTTTCCATTTAATTCGGATGGGGACATCTTCAGGATGCACATCCCGGGTCTTCAGAAGCGGTTACCTCCTCGTGGTTAGACCCGGGCAATGGTATTTTACTTTCAGTATAATGTTTAACATATTTTATATGTTAAACATTCCATTGCAAGTAAAATCTAGCCAAAGACCGCTTACCATAAACATTATAATTGTAATTAGTTTCTTTTAAATCCTTAATTAATATCATATCCTTCTTCCTTTTTCCATTGTTCCTTTTATCCATTTCATCTACAGAAACTAATTACCTTATAATGAAAAATATAATTTCTTCTTATGGAACGCTTTAAATGACTACTTTTTTAAATATATGTATAAATAAATTTCTGAAGGCACACGCATATGTTTATAGAATAACATTTAAATATAATTATTCTAAATTCTATTACAATGTATATATAACAATAAATGAGTACTGTATTTTTTGATAGGACTGTACCGTCATCGTATTAATTACCTACTATCGTCCACTGGTGGTCACGGTAATAACTAAGATGAATCTGGGTAGGTAAAAAAGTTGACTAGTGAGTTTCCATGTACTTCTTTATTCTCTGATTAATTCATTTGATCTTACTTATCTTCAGTCGGTAATGATGAATTCTTTCTATTATTGACGGTATCAACTCACTTAGTGGCAGTAAATAAAATACGCCTCTAATAAAATTAATTTATATATTTATTTAATTAATTTGTGCATGCGATAAAAAGAATACTTTATTTTGAACTTTATCTCGAAGATTATCATAAAAACTTTTTATATAATAATAAGGATATAACTTGAAAAGAAATAAGTTCGATAATATGAAAATGGAAGACAATAGTTATTTTACAATGGACTTAAATACACAATTACGCATATATGGGGTAATAACTGAGGAAATTCAATATAAAATAAAAAATGTTATCAATAAATCTCTCATATATCTTCAATATTTTGTATACCTTATTTATTTTTCTTTTTTATCTTCGTATAATAATCATAAACGTACAATTTAAAACAATAGTGCTCGTGTTGTTTATGCAATGTACAGGATAATCTTTTAAGCTATAATACAAGTTCAAAATGAAATACAAATCAATAGACTATTATTTTTTTAAGGTAAACCCTTGTGTTTACGTGTTCGTGTGTGTGTGTTTTATGTATGTATGTGTATTCGTATAAT
The DNA here is from genome assembly GCF_010416935.1 of Polistes fuscatus. NCBI lineage: Eukaryota > Metazoa > Arthropoda > Insecta > Hymenoptera > Vespidae > Polistes > Polistes fuscatus. The sequence goes on from NW_025113064.1 coordinate 444,612, forward strand.
ATGTATTCGTTTTACGTATATTTTGTGTATACGTATATGTAATTTCAAGTTAACGCATTCATTTTCGAAGTACCATACTCGTACTTGCATTCAGCATTATGAATATTTGTTAATATGTTTATATTTTTTGTTCTCTTCTTCCTCTTCGCTTATACCGTGTGTGAATACACGGAGGCGTGTGTTTAATCGTATGTGTTTATGCGTGTATATGTGTATACATGTGTGTGTGTGTGTGTGTGTGTCACTTTTTTAATACATTATTTTCACTACTGGATGACAGTGTGTCCTTCTTCTTCGTGTCCTCTTATTTTTCTTCGTTCTTTTTTTTTTTTTTGATCGTGTGCCCGCGCATATATATACATTTTGTATACGCCCCGCATATGCGCGCTCTCCTCATCGTTTTAACGGGGAGGGAGGGTGCTGGTGGGTATTTATTTCACTTTTTCTTTCTTTCCCTATCATTTTCATTCTCGCTCTCACTCTCATTTTTTCTCTCCCCACTCTCTCTCTCTCTCTCTCTCTCTTTTTCTATCTCACACATACATACGCACATTATCACACACACTCTCGCTCTCTTTCTCACGTTTCCGGTTTGTATAATTGTTTTTTTTTTTGTATTATTTTAATTTTTTTGTTGTTGTTGTTTCTTGTTAAGAGAACGGATGGGAAATTCAAGGACTCGGGGCGTTGGGGTGGGGCGGGGCAAGGCGGGGGTGGGGGATAGGGTTTAATCAAGGGTGGTTGGAATCTCGAATAATAACTTTTTCGAATATCTATCTACAGTTTACCTTTTTTTGTAAAATATTCATTATTAGGTTTACGATATGATTTTTCCTCCTCCTCCTCTCTTCTACTCCTCCTCCTCCCTCATTCTCCTCCTCCTTCTCCTTTTCCCTCTCTTTCTCTTTCTCCTCTTTCTTCTTCTTCTTCTTCGATTCTTTATTTTCATCATCTTTCTCTTACACTTCTTATCCTTCCATCTTTACTTTTTCCATTTCCTACTAACACTTCATTCCTTTCTTTCATTATTTTTTTCCCCTTTTCATATTTCTTTTTTTTATATTTCAATAAAACGCTATTTATTTATTTAATTTTTATCTTTTTCTCGTTTCGAACCACCTCTCGCATATTATTATATTGTTTCCGCATATTAAAACGCATCATCACGAAGAAGCTCACGCGCGCCGTTTTATTTATATACTTTTTTTTTCAATTTTTTTTTTTATTTTATACATTTAACCATATCGTTATTTCATTATTATTATTATTATTTTTTTTTTCACCGTATTTCATTCGTGTTCCATTTAGCATTTTTCTTTTCTATTAATTTCTTTAACCAATTTTCCTTTCTCAATTTTCGTCCATTCTTTTTCGCAACTACTATGCTTGTTTTTTCTTCTTCTCTTTCATTTTCTTTTTCTTCTTCTTCTTCTTCTTATTCTTCTACCACTTTTTTTTATATCTATCAATTAATTTCTTTCTCGAAATTCATCGACCGCATACTCTCGAGATGATAAAAAGTTGTTTACCGATTATTTTCTTTTTTTTTTTTTCTTTAAATAATTAAAGCTATCGATTATCTATCATAGAATTCTATTACAATATCTACAAGAGCCTAATTTAGATTTTCTTTATTTTATTTTTTATTTTAAACCATTTCTCCCTCCTTTCATTTCCGTTTCCTTGCGCGCTTCTTCTTTGCGCTTATGTGGGATTTGTCTCGATTTAAATGTGTCTGTCTCTGTGTGTATGTGTGTATGTGTATGTGTGTGCGCATTTTATTTTGTTTAAATATATTTATATGTTTGTATGTATGCTCGTTCGATCGGGGACGAGAAAATTGAAATGAAATAATAAAAAAAAAAGGAAAAATTGTTTATATTTCGTTTAAAAATATTAAAAAAGAAAACAAAATAATAATAAAGGGAGAGTTGCGATCGATATCCTTTTTTCCGGACGAGATCAATCGAACGATCGAGATATCGAAAGAAGAAGGTTTCATTTCTTTAACCATTTGACTATAAAATAACGTAATCTCTTCTCTAAAAAGGTTAGGTTTGCAGTCAAAGGGCTAAAATCATACATGATCATATTGAAATAATTTATACTTTTTCCATTGGTATGTTCAGATCGTATGCATTTGTTGATACGTTTTGTATTTCTTTTTTGATTAACAAAATAATGAACGATTATCGTAATCATTTTTACATAATATTATTATTATTATTATTAATTTATACAAAAGAAATTTAATTGAATTTTTATTCGAATTTATTGGCCATGTTACTTTTTCTTTCCTTCTCTTTTCGATCATCTCTTCTTCTCTCTCTCTCTCTCTCTCTTTCTTTCTTTCATTCTTTATCGCATTTATTTCCTTTTCCTTAAAATTTTTTAATCAATCAATCGAATCTTTCTCTTAAGAAACAAACTGATAACCGTTTTTTTTTACGATTATGTTAATCATTTTCCTATTGGTCGTCGTTTAATTTCTTTTTCAATCATTTTCGTATATTCCTTTTTTATTAATTTTTATTTTCGTTCATTTGCGGACTAGAATTTAAATTGAAAAGATTTAAATTTAATCTGGTATAATTACTACAATAGTTTGATTCGCAATATCGAGGATAATTTTCATTATTTGTCTTTCTCAGATTACTGGACATTATATCGCAATCATGCTATCTCTCTCTCTCTCTCTCTCTTTCTTTCTCTCTTTTAATCATTTCGATCGAATTACTTTCGTTCTCACACATACGCAACTTATAAAGAATTTTTCTTTTCTATTTGAGGATATTTCTTATATAAAACAATCGATTACTTTGCTTCGAATCTATCGCTCCATTTCTTTCAGACTTTTGTCAAACAGACGGGCGCCATTTTGAAAATTAAAAGAAACAACCGAACGTCGAGTTTTTCTTATTCGTTGGATTATGTTGAATTTAATTCGAGAAATTACTTCGTTCAGTTTTTCATTTGCAACCCCCACTTTTGTCTTTTTTTTTTAATTTCTATTTTTTCTATTTATTCATTTATTCATTTATTTATTTATTTATTTATTGATATAATTCGTAAAGAAAAATTCGACATTCCGTTATTAATCCTAACCTAATTGTAAAATATTTCCTCACGCGATTATCTCATCGCGATCATTTTAAAAATCAATCAATTTTCTTGCCCAGTTCTTATTTATTATTTTTTATTCTCGAATATACTTGGTATACTATGAGAAAGTTAAGATGTGTGCGCGTGTACGTGTGTATTTGCGTTTATGTATTTCGTTTTATTCGTTTTCTAATTAAATGTAATTATAATATACAAGATGTATATGCGGTTCGTTTCGTTTGCTTCTTATTTTCTTTTCTTTTTTTTCTTCTATTTTTTTTCCGTTCATTTTCACCCTCGCTCGCACGCACGCACGCGCGTATGTATGAATGTATGTGTCCTGTGTGTATGTATGGTGTGTAATTTTTTTTTTTGTTTTTCGTATCTCGAGTTGTTGTTTCGTTTTCCTTCTATCGCTTTCTCTCTCTCTCTCTCTCTTTCTCTCTCTTAAATCTTTGTACAATTATTTACATATTATAATATGTGAGCTTTTAAGAAATCACGCTAATCGTTCCAATTCTCTCTCTCTCTTTCCCTCTTTCTTTTTTTCTTTTTTCCATTCTATTTATTATTTTAATGCTTTGCATCTCACATGCATTTAACAATCGTTCGTACATTCATTCATTCACTTTATCTTTCATACTAATTTTGTTCATCCTCTCTCTTTCGCTCTTTCTTTCATTTGCACGCCATAACTATTTTTTCTTTTCTCCCGTTTTTTATTTTTTACTTTTTTGTTTTATTTATTTATTTGTTTGTTTGTTTGTTTGTTTGTTTGTTTCATCTCAAAACGCATATAAGCTCTATCACATTGGCTTCACAAGCCGTATTGTTTATCGCAATAATAACTCGATCAAATAAAATAGTAATAGAATAATAATATTAATAATAATAATAATAATAAAAATATAATAATAATAATAATAATAATAATAATAATAATAATAATTGTTTATATAAAATATTAGCAATAACGTAAGCCTAATAATACAATAACGACGAATAGAAAAATATTCGTCCATTTTTATCTAATCTTTTGTTCATTATTTACTTCGGCCAACGATTTCACAAAAATAAAAAAAAGAAGAAGAAGACGAAGAGAAGAAGACGAAGAAGACGAAGAAGAAGAAGAAGAAGGAGGAGGGGACAACAAAAAAGAAAAAAAGAATAGAATGAAACACTAATGCAATAATCATTATTTTCCCGATTAGGAATAATCTTTTACAACGATTCCTTGCATTATTAGAATTCATCACTTAGTTTTCATTTTCCATTCTAACATTTTCTTCCGTATTTTTTTTTTTGGTATCCTTAAATCCATTTTCGCGATGTTATCATCGATCGTACTGAACAATTAAATCGGAACAAAAAAAAAATAAAAGAAAATCATCGATGATCATGATCATCATCGTCACCATCATAATCATCATCATCATCGTCACCATCATTATCATTCGCATAATCGACGTAACTATATCGATAAATCCGTTTATATAATAATCAATAATTAATAATTAATAGCAGTGATATTATTTAATAATAGGTATTATATAATTAATTAATAATTAATAATAACATTGGTCTTAAGTGTTTCTCTTGTCACGTAAATTTGTATATAAATTAGACGATAAAAGCGAAGTACTTAATAATACAGAATTATTAATTAAAACATAATAATTAATAATAATAATAATAAATGAAATATATATATATATAAAGTCGAGAAACAAAGGGGGGAAGAAAAAGAAAAAAAAAAAAAGAAAAAAGAAATAATCGAACAAAAAGGTACGCGTAATTAAGATAGACAAGGACGTAATAGCGTTAACAGTTTTTTCTTTTTTTTTCTTAATTTCTAAATCCTTGGACAGGATTTTGGGGGAGGGGGGCTTAGAGGGAGAGGAGTATAAACAATAACATGAATCACAATTATGCAATAATCGTTGATCGTTTTCATCGTCATCATCATTCTTTCACTTTCTCTCTCTCTCTCTCTCTCTCTCTTTGCATAATTTAGCATTAAAAATTAATAATAATAATAATAATAATAATAATAATAATAATAATAATAATAATAATAATATTAATAATAATAATAATAATATTAATAATAATAATAATCCGATCTAACAAACGTCTCGTTTATTTTTTATTTTAAACTTGGGAGATTGCACTGAGGCGAATCCCGGCCTCGTCCGTTCTCGAAAATTATTAAATAATTAATTAATTAATTAATCAATTATTTAATAAAATATAAAGTCATTCATTAAAAACGCATCGCGATCCTTTTTGTTTGTTTGTTTCATTTGTTTTCTTTTTTTCATTAAGGAGAAAAAAAATCCTTCCTTGGATTAATTAGGCTATTTTTTTTCTTCTCTTTGTCGATAGTAATAGTAATAATAATAATAATAATTGTAATAATAATAATAATAATAATATTAATAATAATAATAATAGTAATATTAATAGTAATGAATAATATGACGCTAAGAATCGATCAGCATGTAATATTTAATTCTGAAACGAAATCGAATGTGGCCGGGGTTCCTTAAACGAAAAAATAATTTGTTTATTATCTCGAGATAATAATTTTACAACCGATCGGTCGATTTTTATTTCGAAATTCAAAAACCCCAAAAAAGAAAGAAAGAAGAAAAGAAAAACTATAGAAATAAAAAAAAATAATAATAATAATAGTAATAATAATAATAATAATATTAATATTATTAATAATTATAATAAAAAAAAGACATATATAAAATAAAATAAAAATCGAACCAGTCGCATCGTTTACAGTCTTCCGATAACAACACGCACAATCACTATGAATTAATTATTATTAATTTTTGTTGTTGTTACTCCTCACGTAAAAGTTAATTTTTATTCTCACCCTGAAGAGAGTCCCAGTATATTTTATTAGCGCGAACCTAAACACGATCGAGTTCGAGTTCGAGTTCTTCGTTTGTTTTTTGTTTTTGTTTTTTTTTTTTGATTAAGCTCCCTTTGTTTAAATCCTCTGTTTTTCGTCAATTTCTTTTTTCTCGGTTATCCAGCACGCGCGCACGCACACACACACACACACACACACACCCACTCGTAATTCCCCTTATTATTCTCTTCGAATCATTATCGTTATCATCATCACATCATCATCATCATCATCATCATCATCATCATCATATCATCATCATCATCATCATCATAATCATCATCCCCCATTACTATTTTTTTTCGTTTCTTGATACAACAAGAACTTCCTATCGCATCCGTTATCCTTCTTTGTTTTTTCTATTCTTTTTTTTTTCTTCTTCTTCTTCTTATAAGTTCAACATACATCATTGTCGCGTAATCAATAAATTTTGTAATCCCTAATCTTAAATGTACGCAAGAAAAGAAAAAAGAAGAAAAAAAAAGAAAGAAGAAAGAAAAAAAAATGGAGAAACGTTTCGGTATCGATTTCTTTTCATTTTTTTTTCTTTCTCTTTTCCTTTTTCTTTTTCTTTTTTTTGTTTTCGAAAGTTCGTCGCCCATCGGGTTCTTTTATTTTATCTCACTAACGCAAAACACACGAATTTTAGATCTTTTCGTTCGTTCGTTCGTTCGTATACCACCAGAAAAGTCCACTCTGAAGATTTTTGGTCGAAACTCATCGTGGATTTTTATCGTCCATTGTTTTTTAAGTCATCGTCGTGATTTTATCGAACGCAACACACACAGTCCAATTGATCGTTCGATAATTATCATCGACTTGTGTACATATATATAGATATATATATATATATAAGAGATCGATTAGGTTAACCTTGAACGGGTCGTTATCAAGGTTCGTTTTAGGTTTAATAGTCCCATGCTTCTTCGGGCTCGTGCTTAACTATTTCTTTGGGACTCGTATCCGTCGATTGTTGTTGTACTGTTTGTTGTACTTGCGAGGGTGACCTAGGTGACGTTACTGGACTATTTTGTCCAGATTTTGGACTGGGCATTGGACTGTCCCTGTCCGGACCATTGTTACCGGATACCGACGATACATCACTTTGAACGTCCTCCTCGTATCTGTCCTGTACCGGGGTAGGTTCAACCCTAATGGTTTCCTCCGTTTCTCTTTTAACACCATAGTCGTCCGTTTGCATAACGCAAACCCCATTAATGATGACTTCGTCTCCCGTTCGCGTTGGTTCCTGCCATTCCGGATTGACCCACTGCGGTGCCGCAGGTTTTCTTCTGTTAGACCTAACCGTAGTAGGTGCCGTTGGTGTTTCCGCCGGTTCTCTTTTTATGCTACCCGCAGAACCTTCGGAATCTTCGCTACCGAGATTGCTCATCGCATCTTCGACGTCCTCATCTTCGAATTCTTGATTAGGTTCTCTCTTGAGCGCACTCATTGAGAGATCTAGGCCGGAACATTGTTCTTTTAACGCGTTGCCAACCAACGCTGCTAAGTTCGGGTTGAAGTAAGGTGAATATGGTATTGGTACGTTACCCAAACCCAACCTTTCCTTATGGATTTCTACCAATCGTTGATTCAACAGTAATCTGAACTGAACACGATCGAACGGTTGACCAGGTTCCCTCGGAGATTGTGGTTCCGGTTGACCATGCGGCGTTTGTTGCTTCAATCTCATTCGATGATTGTGAAACCAATTGGTTATCGTTCTCGAGGACAAAGTTAATTCTCCCGCGAGAAATTCGATCGTGTTCACATTCGGATACGGATCCATCGCGAACGCGAGCCTAAGTGCTTCCTTTTGTTCTTCCGAAAATAGTACTCTTTGTTTCTTGGCGGATGCCGGGCCCGGACCAGGCGATGCCGCGTGATAGAATTCTGCGGTATCGTTGCTGGACGTATCCGAACTGTTGTCGTGTCCTGGACCACTGCTGCGCCGTCTTTTGTTAGCCTCTCTTCGCTCGTTCTTCAAAGCTTGCAATCTGTCAACGTTGTGCGCGTCCGCCAACCACATTTGCATTCTGATGAATGGCTCACGACCTTTTATACTCAACATATGCCACGGTTTAGGTTTGCTCAACAATTCGCTAACTGAGCCCTGCGATAAACCTAAAACAACTTCTCCGAATATTTTTTGACCAATGTTGTTAGCCAATAAGGCTTCCTTGATCTTAGTCGTGATAGTTTGCGTGTCGAGATCTTGGGTCAACGCTGCCATCTCGTAGACGCTCGAAGATATGTGTAAATGAGGTCCTCGTAACGGTGACGGTGTCATCTGATGATGCGGAGAGTGCAACGTCATCTGTTGCTGTTGCTGTTGCTGTTGTTTCTTCTGAAGTTCTTGCATACTGAGTTGGGCGTGCGGATGATGCGGACCCGGTGGGGTCAACATCATCGGCAAAGGTGGCTGAGGATGTTGCGGAAGTTGCGGACTCTGTTGAGGTGGACCCAACTGCATTTGACTCTCTTGCTGATGTTGTGCCGCTGCTTGGGCCGCAGCCTGGGCTGCTGCTTGCGCTTTCGCCGCATTCTGCAATTGTTCCTGAACCAACTTCGTCGGCGGCATTGGTTTCATAGGCGTTCCGCATGCTGTAATTACAAATTAAAATCATTCTAGTCGTTTGAAAATTAATCGTTTTATAGTCCGAAAGCTCGATTCGACATTTATTAACGTGTTGTTCCTCCCGCTAATCTCATATTTTTCCGCAACGGAATAATTATTTCTAAACGAACAAACATGCTTGAACATTACTTTCAACAAATAACCGTATAACCTATTCGTTATCGGATTGCATACATATATTTTTTTGTTTTTACGGCGTGCTTATACCCACACTCACACACATACATAGAGATATTACGGAGCTCTCGAACTACGTTTGTAGGTAAAGTAACAAAACATCTATATTGACCTGAGTTAAACTTACGAGGCAGGCCGCCGTAGCCGCCGGTCCTCATCAGCTTCTCCGGTGCGATTTTATATTGACTTGCCACCAGTTTGTGAACCGCGTTGTCGTCCTCGAGGAACATTTTCATTCTGATGAATGGTTCCCGTCCTTTTTGCGTCAACATGTGCCAAGGTTTGGGACGTGCTAGAAGATCCGATACGGAACCCTGAGATAGACCCAGAACCGATTCACCAAACAAACGTTGAGAGATCGAATACTGCGACAATTGCTCCTTTACCTGTGACAAATAAATTCAAGCAATAAAAATATCGTTATATTAAGCTGAACAAAATGTTGTAGAAAATTTTGGATACTTTGCTCACCCTCTTGACAATATCTTCGGTATTAAGATTATTGTACATGTCGAATTGTTGTTGAGTAATTGGAGGAAGAACTGCTTTAAGTGGTCTTTGATTCGAAGCATGATGGGTCGGAGTGGACGGTTGGCTGATTAGGCTGTTAGTTATGGAGGCCATCCTTTGTAACGGACTGGCCGCAGCAGCGCCAGAAAAATCTTCACTGGGCGTCATTGCTGGAGGTAGTATGGAATTACCGAGCGGTGAACTCGCACTGGAACCGCCAGGTGTAGATTGAGCTCCCGTTGTTTCTTGTTTAGGCCTGACCAATGAGAACGCACTACCAGCGTGTCTCATAGCTTCTTCCATTTTTTCTTTCTCTTCCTCGGTAACACCGTTTATCATTTTATTCCTTATATCCATTTTTCCTAAGCTCAAATCTTGTACACCACCGCCGTTAGTCGCCAAGTGATGTTGTTGAAGAGCTTGTTGTTGCAGGGCTAACAAGCCAGGTAATCCAGGTAATCCTGGCAAACCGGTGAGCGCTGAATTTTGTCCAGATCCGGCATTCAACTTTTGTAGTTCTCGATGATAAGCATCCAATGCCAATCGGATATCTTCCTGTGTTCTTTCTATACCTTGGAGCCCTTGGGTACCGCTGAAAAAATGCGGTAACACCGCGCTACGATCAATCGAGGTCGTGTGCTGTCCTCATTAATAATCAATCGGAAAATCGGCCAAGTACGCGAATGACTTAGAAAAAAAAGAGAGAGAGGCATAGATAGACAGACATAGAGATAGATAGAATACACTGAATGAGTAAAAATCATCCATTGAGAGTAGAGAGTATTATGGGATGAACAAATCGGGTTCCTCAGGTAAAAAATCATCCAATTGAGAGAAGAGTATTATTGGACGAACCAATCAGGGAATCTTACCTAGGAGGAAATTCTAGTGGTCCACGTCGATCCTCAACTCTCCTTCCCATGAGCTTAGTTAACTCTTCGTGATAAATCCTGACTACCTTTTCCGGGGGAATGTCATCGTTTTCGTACTTCTTCAGTCTCCTATTTTGACTCTCGAGTCTGTCCTTACTAAACGGACTCGGACAGCCAATCCTGCTCGGACTCTTACTGTCCGCATCGTTCGAGACCTCATGCTCGCCTCTCATTTGTAGGTGACCAGATTCCGAGAGGATATGGGCCAACCTCTCATCGCTCATTTCCGGCGGACCACTTTCCTGTGGTCCACGCGTGAAAGGTGGCATTCCCTGCTCCTTGCCTGAAACATACTCTACGGGTGAGGCACAACTTGTGGTTTGTTCTTACTCGGTTTCATCTTAGGGATTTATAAAAAATACAATTATACATAGATAAATATATAAACAATCTTATATAACAGTAAACAAATATCAAATATATATACACATACGTATTACTATTATTATTATTATTAATATTAATTGGCGTTAGAAACTCGAAAGTTTTTTACAGCAAATATCAAATCACGCCAATAATCACGTCCCTGTTAGGATCTTTATTCTAATATTGTCTTCCCACCTAGGGTCAACCAAATGGGGATCTTTTCCCATTAGATCTACCTCATAGTATTTTAAATACTATAAAATTGATCGTTTATCGTTGTCGTAAACAACATCCTAAATCATTAAAATTGTAATCCGACATTGTGTAATTTTTCATTCCGATAATATAGTCTTTGATTTACGAACGTGAGAAGGGGATACAAAAAATTCGTTGAAACAGACCAGAAAGTATAGTTGATAGATAGGTCTAAATCCAAGGAAAATCCCTTTGGGCGATCCAAGGTTCGATCAAACGCGGAAGCAATTAATATGAAGAAGAATCAATAGGACCGAAACGAATGCCGAAGGCGGGATGCGTGGAACCCGTCTGACGATAATTAAAATATCCTCTTGACAGTGGCGGTAGGCAGGCAGGCAGGCAGGCAGTACCTAGCCCTTGCGGTTCTTTGGTAGCCCCCTTACCCTTACCCTTACCCTCCTCCCCTTTACCACCCGTTTTCACTCTTGCCTATCTACCCAAGAGTGTCGTCCTCCTACGTGTTTCCCGTCTAATTGACCAATCAGCCGCAAGATTCAGACGAATGAGCCATCGATCACGAGTTTGATTGCTCCCGCATGCTCGACGTTTATGTCGTGCAAATTCGACGCCTACCGCGTGATTTCGCATTCCTTTTCAAGAGAATGTGTAAGTGAGTATTTATGCGTGTGTGTGTGTGTATATGAGCGCGCGTGGCTCTTCAAATGGAAAGAGATAGAATTAGAATCGGTGAAAATTTGTATTTAAGTTTGTGTGAGAGCCTGAGAAGAAGGTTTAACACATAGGAGGCGTGAATTTACCGGTACGATCATCGAGCAAAAGCAATCTATGCTTGTGAATCGTGCTCGAAATTATGTGTTCGGGGATGATTGCAGACGATCCATCAAAATCTGTCGACTTTTCTTCCTTGGCTCGATGTATACTCTCTAACATAGACAGATATTTCATGACTTTCACTCTAACTTCACAAACTAATTCTTACTTCTTTCTTCTTCTTCTTCTTCTTCTTCTTCGTTTAAGAAATATAAGACCAAGTTTTTGACTTTACTTCGGTTCACATTTTTTAACTCCATGTACTTTTTATTTATTTTGATGAATTTATTATTAAGTTCGACCACATAAAGTTAGCGACGAATTTTCTACAACGTTTCGGATGCAATTTGTTACACAGATCGGTACGAACTTTTTGAACGATTAGAAAATATGATATACATTGTTTTTATATTTTTCCTACGAATATTGACGGGAATTTGGGGGTAAGAAACTATTTGGTGTATTTAAAGTAAAAGTATTCGAAGAAAAGTGTAGTAACATCGTTTGAAAAACTTTTCGTCAAGACAGTCTAGCGTCTAAACTTTCAATTAAGATTCTTGTACGATTTCTTTCAAGGGTATATATATATAAACAAACAAGAATTTCAAAGAGAGAATTTAATAAAAATAAAAAAGAACAAAATATTACATTATAATATCTAAGATAATTTTTCTTTACTATCTAGTTTTAAGATGACAATACACGTAAGTAAACTACTTTTGGCAAGGAGTATTAATGATTCACATCATGCTGCTAGAAGAAACTAGTAAAAGAAAATCGGTTGTTACCGATGCGCATGAAACTTGGTGGTCCAGACTATAAGAAAAAAAAAAAAACACAAAACAAAAAAACAGAAGAAAAAAGTTCCTTGAAAGAGATGCACACGACGACATCAATGAGGTTCAAGAAAGGGTGGGATTTCGAATCGTAGGAACGAACGGATCGTGACATCTTTCTATGTATGCATATGTGGTGTATTTATACGTGTACGTGTATGTGTGTATGTGTATGCCCTGTACGTTAACAGCGAGCATTGTCGCAACGCTTGAATTCGTGCCAGGAGACTTCGACTTATGCCAACGATTTTCCCTTACCATCCTTCGCACCCAACTTACTCGACGTACTACTACTCCATACAATGATTTTCTCTTAGCAAGAAACTATAGATATACGTTTTAATGCTTAAACGTACGACTCCTAAGAATCCTATCAATTTCCAAGATCATTACTCTATGTGAAATATAGAAATGAATTTTTGAAGTTATACTTCTTTTGATGCGTTTGGGAAAAAATAATAAGAGTGAATTTTTACGATGCGTGTGCACCGACTAAAATCTACATCCTGAAGATTGTATTTAAGATGCGTATATATTATACGTGTATATTACGATGCGTTGAAAGATTTCTTTCAACTAATGTAACTTTTTTAGAGATTTCAAGTTAATTACTATGCGAATAGAATGCATTTGCGGTTACGAAGAATAAACAATACATGAATCTGTTAAGAAGTTAAAATAATAATCTTGCTTCTAAAAGAAACAAATATTATAATTCTTTTAAAAAATATTTATTCAAAGCATTAGAAAACTTATTCTCTTCGCATAGGTTATCAATTATTTTACTTGAAGAGATAGCGCATTAATTTCAACAACGATAAGAAGAAGCCGACGACACAAAAATCATTAAAGATTTTGGAAGTCGTCGTTTTCATTTTAAATTAATTTTCTTTTACTTTTCTTCTCTTTTTTATATTTTTTTATATTTTTTATATTTCATCAATGAACTTCATTCTTAAATTGTTTTTTCTAAGTATGCGGCTCTACATTTTTTATTTTTATCAAAGACCGTAACACACCCAAGCAAAAAACTTTATTTCTGCATCAGATCTTTGCATTTAAATTTCATTTTCCAATTGGGGTTAACGATATAAAGATTTCTTTTAACTAATGTCTCCTTCGTAGAGATTCCATGTAATTACTATGCGAATAGAATGCAGCTGCAGTTACAAGGAATGAGTAAGACATGAATCTGTTAAAAGGTAAAATAATATTTATGCTTCTAAAAGAAACAAATATTGTAATTTATTTAAGAAATGTTTATTCTAAACATTAGAAATCTTATTCTCTTCGCATAGGTGGTCAATCACTTTACGGTAAGAGAGAGCGCATTATTTTTTACAACGATAAGAAGAAGCCGATGACACTGAAATCATGGAAGATTTTGGAAGACACCGTCTTCTTATTACTCACACTGCGAAGAAACCATGTGCATTAATATTTTATAAAAAGGATTGAAAACAGAATGCATCTTAGTTATTTATAAATTATTTTCTACAATAATTCTTATTATTCTATAACCTCTTTTTCTTCTTTTTGACCAGTATCGGTATACATTTAAATTTCTGTTTAGTTTCAAAAATTTCTAAAACTAATGCAGAGAAGTGTAATGCCTATTACTATCGTTATAAAAATGTATCTAAAAGAAAGTATACATCACAAACAAATACGGAATGTAGTAAGGTGTATTGACTCCGGAAAGAAATGTTTTGGTACGCAAAAGAAGTATAACTTCAAACATGAATACATAAATTCACAAACCAATCTTTTTATAGAAATTAAAATTCAAAACAAATGTCAGATATATTTTCAAATCGTATTAATTATTTAAAAAAGTATCACACCTGGTAGATTGTTCAAAGTTAAATTTTATTCTACCACATTTGGAAACTTTACATAAGTCCATTAGATTTTTTTTTTTTTTCAGCTAACTCGTAAGGTGTTACACATTTTTACAATGAACAATGAACAACTGACAATTAGACTTAGGTCACTGTTGAAACAAACGGCTCGTTTATTACTATTGATAAAAAGAATAATAATAATAATAATAATAATAATGAGAGAGAATTAATAATGATATTATATTTATTATACAAAACGAAGTTTATCGAACGTAAAAGCATGAGAAACGATGGAAAGAAAAGCGTGCGAATTTAGTTAGGTGTGCTTCCACAATTGTATATCCGACTCGAGATATATCCAGCGGCATTTTCTCGAGTGAGAATCTTCATGAAACTTCGAAGTGAAATACAGATGAAGATAAAAACAGATAAATAGATAGAAACTGAGAGAGTCAGAGAGACACAGAGAGAGAGAGAGAGAGAGAGAAAGAGAGAGAGAGACGATAAAAAAGAAGAAGTAGAAGTAGAAGAAGGTAATAAAGAAATTAGAAGAAGGCAAAGTTAACGTTATAGTCGTGAAGAAGTTAGATCTCGATCTAACGTCTAGCGATCTAACGCCTGGTAACGATTGTAACGTACGATGAACACAACTAATTATCGTCTAGTATCTCTGCTTCGCGCGAATACAACTTCGGACGGTTTACAGGCGGTTCGCGTAATTAACCATTTCCGCTCTGATTTTTTGTCTCTCTCTCTCTCTCTCTCTCTTTTTTCTATCTCATCATTTTTCTCTAACCTACTTTCTATCAACAAAAATTCTAAAACAATTAAACAACAATCGGTAAAGGAAGATCCAAATTGATATAAAAATAAAATATTATACCCAATTTATAATCTAAAAAAATAAAGTAAAGAAAGAGTTTACTCATAGAAATGATCAGAATTTATGAATTCTCTATAAAGAAAAATTCTAAAACAATTATTCAACAATCGGTAAAGAAAGATCTAAATTAATACAAGAATAAAACATTGTATCCAAATTATAACCTAAAAAAAAATGAAGTAGAGAAAGTTTGTTCATCAAAACGATAAGATTTAGGTGTTGTTGTTGTTGGTAGTGATGATGGTAATGTTGAAGTTTCTATCTTGGGTTTCTTTCGAGCATCGATGATTAGATCAACGAGAAATCGTGGTCGCGCGTAGTACAATAGATCGAGTAGTAGTGTGTCGCCATTTACTTCGAGTCGGTTCGTCGACAATGGCCGATTACAAAATCTGGAACGATTTCGTGAGAATTCCCTAAGCAACCGAACCGACTGTTAAGAAACACAACGCCGATTATTGCGTAGACGTTGTTACCGGTTGCGTCGTCCCATCCGAACGATACTATTATATTACGTTGTTGTTGCTACCAGTTAGTTGGTTCGAGCTGCACCAATGGTAGCCATTGTCTTTTCTTTCTTCTTTTTTTTTTTTTATTTAGAATCGCGTAGATACGCGTGGAAACTCGTCCTCATCTTTTGCGTACGCGTCGTAGTCGTCTTTCTTTTCTTTTTTTTCCATCATTTACACCTGAAATCCTCTCTTCTATCCCCTTTACCCTCCACAACTCCTCGTCGTTTTTCTTATTACTGTATCTAATAAAAAGAAATACGTACTCGAGAATCGGTACGCAACGAATCGACCGTCTTATTGTTCGAATAAAGTGAGAGACCAATTAAAAAAACACTAGCGAAGGTTTCACGACGCCAACTGCGAAACGGGTCAGCGATCTTTTGTCTTCTAAGTTCTTATCATATGGTTTATCGATTTAGGGTAATCTACTGTTGCTGAAATTATTTGATCGTGGCAACCGATTGCATAACAAGTTTTCTGATCAATTTCATAGTTTCTCTACACAAGTTTATGAGTAATTTAAAATATTATTATTCAACGAAAATACTCAAACTGTTAATCAAATACTCATTTATAATTGTCTCACTTGAAAAATAAAATTAATTTCATTCTATTAAATATTATATTAACGTTATCTAATAAATAAGTAAAATTATAGACGCGAAGTTTCTGATCAAATTCTTATCACACACGTGGCATTAGAAAAAAATGTGATACCTAAAATCAATAGAAATTACATAACTTATGATATATTCGTTCGAATTAGAAAAGAAACATATGCAAGTAGAAATTGTTGTCTTCGATGAGGACAACTACGATGAAGAAATGGGAGAGGGGAGAAGAGTAGTAGGAGTGGGAGTATAGGAATAGGAAGAGTGGGAGGAATAAGACGACGAATTCAGCGAATGGTTGGCGTTAGAACAAGAAACAAAATCCTACGATAAACTGACTTGGACCGGTACCAACTATCTTTATTACCGTAATCTCGTCCGTGCGTTGCTCTTGAAGGCAAGCGCATCCGTACATTGGTATGCTTAGATCAATTGTGTTTCTACTACCTATACTAGTAGTCTTCGATGCAATGTGCGTTCATTTCACGTTGGTCTAACATCATTGCCTTGGGGCCGGCAATAATAAACGTCTATTCGGACGCGTTGCACTAAATTGTGGGCCGACATCCAGATATGTTTGTTGCTGGATTAGTCATGAAGTGGTCTGCTACGAAAATGTTACTTCATTATTTTTCGTTTCAATGCTTTACCTATCATCTATATTTTGTTTTAATAACATCTGATTCCCCGATCATTAATCCTAATTAATTTAAGTTTAATCTCATTGTCAGATAATTTTGAACAACTAATTTTATCGGTCTATGTTCAGTGAAAAATTGTTTACTAAAGTTATGGCTAAAATTAGGTTTGGGAAAAATATTCTTTTTGTACAATTAATCATTTTACCTTACTATTGATAACTTTTTATGAAATAAGGGCTAGTAAATTAAAAAAAAAGTAATTTTCATATGAATATCGATGAAAATGTTGATTATAAATAAATGAATTAAATGCAAATACGAGAAACGAATGAGCAATATTTAAGATTGACTGAACCGACATAGCGAAGAGTACGCCTATAATGAATCCTTCAAAGACAGGTTAGTGGTCTTTGCACGCTCGAACGATTTCCAGTATCCTATATATCTATAGAACACCTTTAACGTAATAAGTCGTTAGGCTAGGGTAGGTATTTAGTCGATGAAAACTTATCTTTCTGACGTGAGAGTTAGAGAGAAGCCGAGCTCCGGTTATGGTCTTTTCAACAGGGGGGGCGGAGAGTGTGAGGGGTGGAGAGGGGGTAAATAAAGTCTTGATGATTTTTGCCCATAAATCACGCGTCGATTAAGGTAACTTTAGGTGCATGAAATATGAGTAAGGTATATTTATCCTACTGAAAATGATCAACGAACGATCGGCCGCACAATTATCGAAGCTTATCTAAGAACGACGATGACTATGCAACAAGAACCATGATCTCGGTTGAGTATCTTTTTTAAACAAATATCAACGAAAACATTATTTTAAGGATATCATTTTATCTCCAATAATAATAATAATAATAATAATAATCAGACAACACGATTATAATAACACACAGGGCATATTTTATTCCTTCCTCTTTCTCGTTCGATGCTTCGTAACTTTCACCTCCCTTTCACCCTCCTCTGAAACCCTCATCCTTCTTCTCTCGATGATTATCGTTGTCAGAGATCCCGACGGAAACCGACAATCCATTGACGCATGACTCATGTTTTGTCACCGAGTCCTCTCTCTCTCTCTCTTTCTTTATTTCATTTTCTCTTTAGCTCTCTCTCTCTCTCTCTCTCTCTCTTTATTTTATTGAATTTATTTTTATTTTTATTTCGCACGCCGAAACCGGACGTACAAGTCAGAGGATGCGCCATTATGAGAACGACGATCGACATCCTCTGACGATTGATATTAATATTTTTTTTTCACATAAAAGAGAAAGAAAGAGAGAGAAAGAGAGACTGTCTGGTGGGGGGGAAGGGTCAGAGAGGGGAAAGAGCTGCTGCTTCCGATTCGAACTAATTCGATTCGTTTGTCGTTGAATTGAAATATAATTCGAATCCCATTTTCTAAAGCTCGTTTCCTATAATATCTGACCTATTTAATTTTTAAAAATTAAATTAAAAACTTAATATATATACATATTTAATTAATTACTATATTTATATATTATAAATTTTGTAATTGAACGATTGATAAAAGAAAAAAATAAAAATAAAAAAAAATATTATTGTATTTAATTTCTTAAGAACAATCGATGGCTCATCATTATCAAACACTCGTCTCTCCTTTCGATTTTCTCTAAACAATATGGCTGCCAAACGCAGCAAATAATCGATATAAGAACATGGATATAGAGTCAATGCTAGGACACGATGTAATCAAATCTATTGATTCGTTTGATTTAATTTGCTGTCGCTTATCACATCCATCCAGAACTTCCTGAATTCTATTCATTTAATTTCAAACAATGATTTGTATGAAATGTGTTTGTTGCGATTAAATAAAATGAGAAACTACTATACTCTCTCTTAATGTTTCAGTTTCAGTTTCAGTTTCAGTTTCAGTTCAGTTCCGTTTCGTTTTCGTTCCGTTCCGTTCCGTACCGTTCGTTATATCTAATAAGAGATATTCGAGAATAACGTAAACGAACGAGTACCTATATCTTTCCCTTCATTTTGATTGTCGCGAATGTGCCGAGGGATTCGACGTCTGGGATGAGCATTAAGTTCCTTTCCTGCGGGGTGCGGTTAGAAGAGCGAATAGAAGTACCATCGATTCCCGTATTAAGCAGCCAAGAGAGGTTAAAATAATGTATACAGCTAGTTATGTATTTGTTAGTCATTCGGCGAGATGGATTATTGGCAGTGCAAGGCGGAAAAGAGAAGATTTTCAATAAGATTTTTATTCTGATTCATCGAGATACAATATCTTTTGATCGAAACATCGGATAACAATTATTGAGTATTCTTATGAAACTGAATCATACCTTTAATGGATTAACGATACTGTTTGAGAGTTTCGATCAAAGTTTAGATCTCGATCAATCATATTTTAGATTCGTCGAAGGCCAGAGTTGTAGTACGTGTTTTGAGATAATCAAGTTTCTATGTATATGTATGTATATATATATTTAAAAATAGAAAGAGAGAATAATTCGGAGAGATAGATCGTTGGAACACATCGGTACTCACCTTTCTTGGGTATTAGGGACTTGAGCAGCATTACGGCGTTGTCGTCGCAAGCCCAACCGTGCATCTTCCTATAACTATCGCGTCCCTTCTCGGTGAGTTTATCCCAAGGTTTGGGTTTGCTGAGTAGTTCGCTGACGGTACCTTGACTCAATCCAAGAACATATTTGGCGAATAGTCTTTGACCGATATTATGTATGGATAAGAGTTCTCGTACTCTTCTGGCTATGTGTAGGGTGTCCAGATTTTGGGAGGCATATTTGTCCATATTGTAACGCAACATTTCTTGCAATCTCGCTTCCATGGGATCACCTTTAGGTATGAGGGAGTCACCGAGTCTACCGGCCATTCCGACCGCACCGAATTCATCACCGAATCTGAACGGATGCGTTCTGTCGTCGAAACGGAAGGGACTTTTTAAGGTGTCCAATACGCTCAAGCCACCGATATTGTTGTTAGCTAAATGATGACTGTTGTTATTATTATTGTGACAGGATTCTTGATCCGCCGGGCTTTTAGGTGGCGGCGCCGTGGACACGGCGCTGGGCGTGACGCCTCCACCGTTGACGGAGGCGGAGGAGGTGCTCGTCTCGACCATCGACGTGGGCGGTTGAAAGCTCGGGGGCGATGTCATGGCACTCGTCGAGGATGGGGTCTGCGGCGCCGGCGTTTCGTGACCGGGAACTGGCGTCGACGCCTTCTCGCTCGGATCAAGACAACCGATCAACGATGTCGTCCCCAACGTCGTCCCTAACGTCGTACCTAACGTCGTACCTAACGTTGTACCTAACGTCGTACCTAACGTCGTACCTAACGTCGTACCCAACGCCGTGCTCAATGTCGACGTACCCAGTGACGTTGTACCGAGTCCCGTCGTGGCTAGATTCGTCGTGGTTAACGTCGTCGTTCCCATTGACGTCGTACCCAATGGTGTGCTGGATTTACTCGGTACGTTGGTACTGGACGATGCTTCTGTTGGCGAGGGAAGATGATTTAGGCTGCTTGGCGTTGTAGGTGGATGAAGTCCTATCAATGGTTGGACTTGTTGCAACTGTTGTTGCGTTAATTGAGAGATTTGAGTGGCTTGTTGTTGTTGCTGCTGCTGTTTGTTGTTGTTGCGGTTGCGGCTGTTGCTGTTGTTGTTGCACTTGTTGGTGTTGCACCTGTTGGACTTGTTGCTGCTGCTGCTGTTGTTGCTGCTGCTGTTGCTGCTGTGTTTGTTGCTGCTGCTGCTGTTGTTGTTGTTGTTGCTGCTGCTGTTGCTGTTGTTGTTGTTGTTGATTTATGATCGACCTTTCCAACGTCCGCCTCCAGTTGGCGACGATCTCCTCGCCAAGGAAGGAGCCGAAGGTTTCGACGTTTTGGAGAGGCGGGGGGAAGAGAAGGCTGGAAGTCGTCGATGTTGCTGAGGAAGGTGTCGGCGTGGAACGTGGCGGGAGGGAAACCGAGGTCGGAGGTGGCGGTGGGGCTTGTTGGGAGGATACTAGGGACGAAGGTGGCCCACCTCCGACCCCATGGGGCGAGGCGGTCGAGGCGCGCTGCAGGGGTGACGATAGTCCACCTGCAACCACCAAAAACACAAGGGACCCCGTCAACACGGTTGCACGCGCACTACAGATAACTCAGGCCTAATAATCTCCGCCGTTTTTTCTTTTTAAAAAAACAGGATACTGACTTTCTGATCGTCGGCTTACTTTATCTCTCTATACATTTTGTTTTATTTAAATTTTCCTTTCTTTTTTTGTTTCGATTCTCTCCACGAATTCATTCGAATCTACTATTTTTTTCCTGTTTTTCTTTTCTTTACTTTTCTTTTCTTTTATTTTATTTTCTTTTTTGTTTCGTAACACGACCTAGACTCTCTCCGTTTCCATTGTCGCGTCAGGTGCCTCGATATAAATATCAATTTACTTTCGGACTCTATCCAACAAAATAATATACCCGAGTACAAAAATAGTAAAAGAAAAAACAAAAAACAAAAGAAAATATCAAATAAAAGAATCTTCGAAACGATAAAAAAGGGGGGGGGGTCTAGTGGAGGAGGTAGTGGAGTGGCGGTAGCGATGTTTTGTAGCGAGAAACAAAAAAAGACAAACGTCGGACCAATCGACAAGAGATAAAAGAAAAAAAATGAAAAATAAAACAATAAACAATCTCGCCATCCGCCAGTAAAACAAAATACGCGCGACAAATTGTCTCCGATGTGTTCTAAGAAAACCTAAAAAGTAAGGAAACAAGGAAATAAGGTTTGGTTAGGTTAGGAAGGACGGGACAAAAATATGAAAGTAAAACAAAGTAACAACAATTGGGAGTAGTAACGATGACGACGAATAAAGAGAGCGAGATTTTTTGTTTTTCGATCGTTTTCAATTCAAAAGAGAGAGAGAGTAGGAGAGGATTTAATGATGGGTAGGAGGTTTAGGGGGATAGGTAGGTAGTGTCGACGTTGGCGTATATTTCTCTCTTTCTC
Organism: Polistes fuscatus; assembly: GCF_010416935.1. NCBI lineage: Eukaryota > Metazoa > Arthropoda > Insecta > Hymenoptera > Vespidae > Polistes > Polistes fuscatus. The sequence continues at coordinate 466,612 of NW_025113064.1, forward strand.
CCTCTCACTCTCTACAAGGGCTGAGTTTTCTTTTTCTTTATCCCTCTCTTTGATTCTCGCGACGTGCATTTATTTTCTCTCTCTCTCTCCCTCTCTCTCTCTCTATATATATATATATCTTTTTAAGTGGGCACCTCTTTTGGTGGTACACGTACGTACGTAGCAGAGAAGAGTCCTGGATCGATTCATAATAAACTCCGTCCCCGAAACAATAGCCCGGGCCTGGGCAAATACTGCGAATATCGTCCACAAATTTGCGTATCCCAGTGTGTAGAAGAGGAGAGTAGTAGTAGCAGCGGCAGCAACGACGATTTGGCAACAAGAAGGGGCCTGGGGTGGGGTGGGTGGTGGTAGAGTTCAGAGTGATGGTGGTAGTAGCAGTAGTTAGGTAGGGTGTTGCGTTTCGTAGGGAGGAGGGCACGTAAAAGGAATAGGAAAAGTGGGAAGGGGGGGAACGGTATGTCGTATGAAGGAAAAGGGACGTTCGGTAACGTTTGGCAAAAGGTCGATGATGAGGGAGAGGAGGAGGAGGAGGAAGTTGAGGAGGTTGAGGTGAGGGAAAGGGTTGTAGGGCAGATGTCGGAGGTGTACAGACGGAATAGGGTAGAGAGAGATAATATGTGTTCCGTTACGTTAGTAACTTTTACGTGAGAGTGTACGTTTTTAATATACACATGTACACGTGGTGGTACCTGATTTATTTTTTTTTTTTTTGGTGAGAGTGACTCGAACAAAAAAGTGCAGCCTAAGCAACGAAGGATTCGAGGGAGAATATAAAGTGGAGAGAAACACAGAGAGTAAGAGAGAGAGAGAGAGAGAGAGAGATAGAGAATGAGACAAACAGATAGAGAACAGATAACGAAACAAAAAAGAAAAGAAAATGAAAATGAAGTAGAAGAAATAATGAAGACAATGTTAAAGTGGGAAAATGGTAATCGTTGGTATCAAAGAAAAAAGAAAAAAAAAGACGGTAGATAGTAACAGAAAGTAAAAAAATAAATCATTTTGATAGACAGAGGAGAAAAGATAAGTTGGAGAAAAGTGCGAACACAATGGCAAGCAGGGTTAAATTTGATTTGTTCTTTTTTCTTGTCGTTTTTGTTTTTGTTTATTCAATCGAAATTATTGTTTCGTAAGCTCTTTCAGTCATCCCTCGATTAATTATTATCTCCAGTTTATTTTTTTTTTGTATTTAATATCCGCGCATAGCATGAGACTCGTGCCCTATTTTGTTATAGGCTGTAATTTCTTCGTTGTTTTATTTTTATTTTTGATTCGAATTATAATTCAACGCTAGGAGGCCTCGAGGAGAGAGAGTCGGTGACCGAAGATCAGAGCAGTAGCAAAATAGGAATTTGAAAAGCGATGCGGTGCTAAATGATGCTAATTAGAATAATCTTTGATCTGTTTTAGCCATAAACGGTACGTAACCTGAACTTTTGTCTTATCTCAATGACTGAGAAATCTTAAATCATGTTGTACTAATTGTTGAAGACAGGTAAAGTTTCCCTTAACGTATTTCATTACTTTTCTAATAAATTCTAATTTACCCAGTTTCGTAAATACGTTTAAAAACGTTTATACAGTGTCAGAATTTGTTGCTAATATTTCAAAGATAATGAATGCGTAAAAAGATTTTTGAATGTAATCATTGGATCGAATTGTATAAGAAATAAAAAAAAGAAAGAAAGATATTATTTTTAATTTGACATCGTAAAGTAAAATATCCGCACGCGTATGATGATTTGATAAAATGATTGATACGAAAAAAAAAAAGAAAAGAAAAGAAAAGAAAAACTTACCGAGCGTGTCAGGCGTGTTAGGTGGTTTTAAACTCTCAGCTTGTTGAAGGGCCTTGGAACGTTCCATTAAAAGGTGTTCAAGACTTTTTCCAGGTTCGCCGGTTGGAATTTGCGAAAGATCAACCGACCTTAACACGCTTATCTCGCGTTTCAGGTCATCGTAATCTCTCTGCCGTTCCAATTTGCTCTCCAATCTTGTGATGTGTTGTCTTCGCGCTTCGAGTTCTTCCTCGAGGCGTGCCGTCGCTTGCGCGTTTGTATCTTGGAGACGTTGCAAATTTTGTTGTAACCTTGACACCTCGTCCAACAGTTGACCGATCTAAAACATTCGAAGAAAAAAAAGAAATAATTAAATCAAAACGCAAAAACAACAAGAAATATTTGTTACGTTAGTTGCTACGAACACGTGATAATGTGTTCATCAAGGATTTCATTATTATTATTATTATTATTATTATAATAGTTTCGATGAAAATTACTTTAAAATATCTTTTATATGAAATTCAAGCCTAATTCATATAATCGATTCTAGGTGATTATTAAACACGAACGAAGTATGTATATATATATATATATATAATAATCGCATTATCGAAGACGCAAATATGGAATCACATTTGCGACGTACTCCTTTCAACTCGAAACCATCTGGGCAAGCATTGCTTATCCATAGGTAAGCGATATCCCCTAAAGGAGCTTACCAAAAGCTCTTTATTAATTTTATTGAGATAATATATACATATATTATCTAATATATAATAATATATATATAACGTTTATATAGAAATGGGGAATCGATAGGAATATAATCAAAGATTCTACGTATATGTATGATCACGTGGTATGGATTAAGTTACTGTTTTCAATGAAAAAATAAAAGAAGAAAACTAAAGTTTCGGATGATGAAGAAGTGTTCTCGGTTATCATCGCAGTTATTCATGTCTCCCGCATGTTCCTACTGAAAACGATCGTTCAACGAGTCGTTAACAATTCAGATAGTAGCTGTCATCGACTGATAATCAAGATCTACATCTTCCCCGTTTTACCTATACCCCTCTCGTTTAACTCATCTTTCTTCTCTTACTATCACATATTCATCTTTGGAATCTATATTTCAACCAGTTCTCCTCAATTCCCCCCTCCCCCCACTTACATACATACACACAGACACACACGTATATACGTCGAATCGTATTTATTATCCTTTTTCTATACATTATCTCGTACAGGGGGAGGGATTACGATGAAAAAGTATGAGAGAATGATATAAGTGTCACGTAGAATCATCGATGACTAGAAAAAAAAAAAATAAAAAGAAAGAAAAGTATCGTTCGAAGGATGATGCCACACACCGACGTAGAGCCAGCCGATTATCCGTTGAGTTTCCACGATCAATCGGAATGAATTGCGATGAATCGCTAGCACTCGAAAGCTATCCATGTGTTTAGTCGAGTTCATGCAACCGAATGCGTATCCGGAAGAGCGAGAAGAGGAATGGATGAATGAACGAACGAACGAAGAGAGAGAGAGAGAGATAGAAAGAAGAGTGAGAGTGAGAGTGAGAGTGAGAAAGAGTGATAGAGAGGGTTTGGAAAGAGGTTTGGGGGAAAGGAGATAGAAAACGAGCCGAGTTGGTTGGTTGGTTGGTTGGTTGGTTGGTTGGTTGGTAGGATGGGACGATTTTAAAGCCGAATGCGTTTGCACTGTAGCGCGTACGGTGGTGCAACGGGCGATGTGAACGAGATCGTATCAATTGTTTTTCCTCGTCGAGGCATCGCCCTCTTTTTTTCCATGATACCGGGGGTTAATTGAGGAGCGAGGGCTTCAATTTTACAAAATTCACACCTCCGACATCTCTCCTACATCTTTCTCTCTCTCTCTCTCTCTATAGGTATATCTGTTACGTATATTTTCAACTTGTTCTGGTAGTTAGAGGACACCTCTTTTCGCATATACGAGATAACAAACAACATTGTTCATTCTTTTTTTTTTTTTTGAAGAATTTTTAGTTCCATTGAATAAAAAAATCATATCTCATTTTGTTTAACGCGTATTAGAATATGTTTCTTAATTATTCTTTCTTTTTTTTAATCGATCATTTAACAAGGATAAATGTTTATTTTTTTTCTTTTCGTCTAGATTTGTTTTTAAACTTGTTGAAATATTTAATATGAACGAGTATGTCCGGTGGGCCGGGGTGGGATAAGGGGGGGAGGTAAAATAAATATTATACATATGTGTAAAAAAAAGTTCTTCAAGACTTTCGATCAAGTTTCTTCTCAACGCAACGTACGCGAATAATACCCCTGCTGCATAACTTGAAAAATCGAAGAACCTTGAGTTACGTCGGTCAGCAGTTAAATTTGTACCGTTGCTTTTATATTATATGTTGCGGACTGTGTTGCTATCTGTCGATTGTCTCCTACGTTTTGCACTTCCCTTTTTTTATGATCGATACGTCCCACCACCAATGTTGCGGGAACTTACTTTTACCGGTATCGGACTACACCTGTCTCCTATCTATCTCTTTCTACCCCCCTACTCCCCCACCAACACCTCTGTTCACTTCCATTCGTTTATCCGCCTGTTGTTTTTTTATTTTTATATTAATACGTCTACGTAAATCTATTCAAATAAATCATTGATGTCTGATAAACTGTGTCAAGATGCTTAATTTCTTAAATAAATCTAACGTACGATAATAACCGATAAGAAAAATGATTCAAACAGTAGACCATTTTTTAAAACATTTATTAATTTTGATAATTCATTCGAAGTCAAATGTATCATACGTTTTAATCAGTTGTAAATAAGATCCTTTCAAAAAAAAACTGGTGTGTGTACTTATGTACGCACTTAAGAAGTTATACTTCTTTTGCGTACAAAAACAAACATAACCTCAATAACCTCAAAAATAACTTAAAAAAAAAATAATTATTATTACATATATATAGGAAAGAATAAAAAAAAGAAAAAGAAAATATCAAAATATAGATATTAGTCCATACTAAATATAAGAGAGATATATCGAATTACTTTATGCGTCAACGGCCATGGCGCTGTGATAGCATTGGTTCCCGCTCGATCATTTAAGTCAAGCAGCGCTGAGTACGATTAGTACTTGGATGGGTGACCCGCTTGAGAAAAAAAAAGAGGAACGAAGAAGAGAAGACAACTTCATGCCGTAAACTTGAAATTGTTTTGCCGCGCGTCATAAATACCGACGAACTTCATGGTGTCGTTTTTACAGACGCTCGGAAAAAAATCACTCCCATTACATATTCCCAAACGCGTCAAAAGAAGTATAACTTTAAAAACAATAAAACGCATCAACGTAAAATGTCAAAGCGTGGACGGACGTATGTCGTCGTACTTTCTCGTAAAAAGATAAACTTCTTCCGAATGATTCTATTCAAAATCGTACTTTGGGATCGGATTTCCGCGAACGTCATGGGGCATAATTAAATCCCGCGTTATGGATAGTAGATCGTAAATTCGCACAAACACGTTGTGCTTGATAAATCAACTCGGCAAGCTCTGGATAACGGATAATGTACGTTGAGTAACGTTACGTCTAGTTAAGGCAAGGTTAAGAATTTACTGCTGCGACATATTGGAATCCGGAAATAAATGAAATGTGATGTGACTAGGAGAACAACGGTTCCAGATGGATTTCCTCGAAGCTTCGATATATAATTTATTGATAAATAAAACATCCTTACTATTATAAAAATGTATACTCAACAAAAGAGTTAAGCTCCCCTTTTTAAAATGAACCAAATTCGAGTAGGATAAATGTTAGGCTTAATCAAAAATTAAAATGATCATTTCCAAAGGAAAATTTTACTAAAACAATTCCGTTATGCAGTTTATACAAAACAATTTGTAAGAAAATAAACGCACGAACTTTAGGGTTAACTCTAATAGTATATCAAACGATTGTCGCAAGTATAATATTTCACATTGAACAGAATAAATAGTACTCCAAATGAATACTCAATTCGTATCGCTGTCTTGGACAGAAACGAACAATCTCATGGCGTTAAGGGGATCCTATAAAAAAAAGGATCGAGGTCGACCCCCCGATGTAGAGAATCCGAAGGTCCAACAGAGGGAAAATGACGAGAGAAAGAGAGTAGTAGAAGGAATGGGTGGGAAAGGTGAAGCTGGAGAAGGGGGGGAGTGAAAAGAAAAGGGGTGACGTTTCACCACCTTTTCTGCTTCGGGTGAACAATGTCATCGAGTAAAGGAGGAGTCTCTCGTTAGCGAGATTCTCGGTTAAAAAAAAAAAGAAAGGGCGGGAGGGAGGAGAGTCGTTGAAGTGGGCCTCCTGTTGGTGTGCGTGCATATACCGAGCGGTTGGGTATATGGGGTGGGTGGGGGGGTGTTATAGTGACCATCGGCTTTCCTAGATGGAAACCAAGAGAGCAAGAGTGAAAGAGAGAAGGTGGTAGACAAGGAGGTGGATGAAAAACAACTGGGGCTTGATCGATGGTCGTGAAGCATGGCGTTGAGGGGGTGGGTGGTGGGTGAGGACGCGAAGGTGAATCGAATCGGAAGACACGATCGGTCGTATGCAAATTAAAGCAGGACGGCTTATACCATGGTGTTAGTCTCATGGTGTATATATACAAATGTGTGTGTGTGTGTGTATTCGAAGGGGGTAGGAAAGTTGAGAAGAGAGAGAGAGAAAGAGAGAAAAAGAAAAGGGATATGGTGTGTCGTGTAAAGGACGAAGTAGCCACACGCGTAAAGGCATTGTTTCTTGACCATGGTCCACTCTCCTCCTCCACCTCCTCCTACTCTTCCTCCTCATCCTCCTCGTATATCCTCTTTCTCGTCCGTTACCTTCACCCCTTTTTCACCCCCCAGCGAGCCCCTAATCCTCCGTGATTTTTGCTATTTGCATGATATAGGCGTTGGTGGGCCTTTGTTTGTCGAGCTATTGATCACATTTTCTCTCCCGCGGTATAATCAATCTTCACGCACACCACCTACGACCCAAGCTTTCTCGCACTTACCTCGACTACTAGCATTACTAATACTACTACTACTACTACTGATACTAATACATATCTAGATACATATATATATAATATAAATGTTCGATGAGAATGATGAAACGCGCACGACACATCATACGCAGCATTGTGTAACTGTATATATGTATACGTGTGTTCATGCGTAAGTATTTATTTATGTTAGTATATATGTGTCATACGCACACCACGTGACGGACCGGTTCGCGGTTCTCTCATTCCTATCATTCTGACCCTTTCCGATAGACGTGCGCTGTTCTCTTTCTCTGTACGTGTATGCATGTGTGAGTGTATGTGTGTTCTACGTTAGAAATACTCAACCCCCCTTCAGATTCCCAACCTCCATTTTCACCTCTCTTCTCTTTCTCTTCCACCTCCTCCTCCTCCTCCTCCTTCCTACCTTTCTACCCCTTTTCCTATACGCGCGTGTGAATACGTTGTACGAGAAGGCAAGATGGCCGTTTGCTTCGTATTAATTTCGTGGCTCGCCCACCAATGATGAGTCGGGACGAGGAGGTCGTTATAACCGTCGAAACACGTAGGGGCTCTCTCTCGTTTCTCTTGGATTCCGTCGCTTTTCCGCGGCTTCCCGTATCCTTTCCTTTCCTTTTTCAAGGGAAAAAGGATAAGGGGTTTGCTTATGCGCAACCAACCCTTCAATGTCCAAAAACCCTAACCCACTAATAATCTCAGGAAACTATAGAATTTTCTATACAATTTTCCTACAGTGATAACCATTTATGATTATTTAAATACGTCTAAATAGATTTAACTTTTGTTTAACATAAATTATTGAAAATATTTGCTTTTTAATATCATCCAATGCAAATTATAACTTTTTATTTGAATATAATGAAAATTGTTGTAAAAATGAATGTATCGATAAGTAGATCCATCTTATTCGATCATTTGATTGAATAAAATTTAGAAAAATTTTACTGCCACTTATGTATTACCTTAAATTCTTTTTTTTCCAACCCTTTCCGAAAAATATAAATAAAATATATTATTTTTTAATCCTCATATATTTATATATCATCTTCAGGTGTCAAATTTTTTACACCAATCTTACGACGAAAATTTTGTAAAAAAAAAAAAAATAATAAAAAACAAACAAACAAACAAGCGAAACAAAAATAATTATAAAAGCACATATAAAAATGTGCATGAATACATTGCCATTGGATTAAAAAATAAAATTCCGTAAACTTGAAGGAATTAACGTTGCTTATAAATCTTCCGATCAGTTTGACAGCTAAGCAAAAAGTTTTTCATGAAAACTCGGATGCAAAGTTTAGTCATTAAAAGGTAGAGAAAGTGTATGTCATAGTTGATGTTGGTATTGATAGGATTGGTATTAGTATTGGTGTTGGTTGTAACACGTTTCCCATGGCATAGGACAGGATTCTCCTTTTTTTCCCCGATCAAGGAGTAGCAACAGAACACACACCGACTATGAAGGCTGTCCCGAGGCGAAGAGGCAACCTTTTACGTCGTCGTAGGAGGAGTACTCTCCCTTATGAAGGTTTCTCTCTTTTCTTTTCTATAGGAGAACGCCAATTAAAAGCCGCGCTCGGAAAGAAAGCCCCCAATCGATAGGAGACGGCCTGGCATTCTCTCTCTCTCTCTCTCTCACTCACTCACTCACACTAATTCTCTTTCTTTCTCTCCCTATCTCTCTCTCTCTCACTCACTCCAACATTGATGTTTCTCTTTCTCTTGCTTATATACTCCTCCCCCTCCTTCTCCTCCTCCCCTCTCTCTCTTTCGTTCACATTCGATGTTGGTAGTGAGGCAACCGAAGCGAAGGGTTGCCCAAACTGGGAAGTGGGAATTATGGGCAGGATTAATATGCAAGGACTGGATACGTGCGGTGGCAGGAGGTGGAGGAGGAGAGAACCCCGGCTAGGGGGGCTTGCGGGAGGGTGGCGAAGCAACAAAAGGGGTCGAAGGGGAAGCATAGTAAGAGGGTGGGGGAGAGGAAACTGGAAAGAGAGAGAGAGTCTCGACTTTCTGTCTCTCCTACTCTCTCTCTCTCTCTCTCTCTTAAAGGACCGATACTGAAAGAGGGGAGGGGGGAATATCTGTAGCATCTATCTCATTCTCTTGAACATCATCCTATCTTTCCTTCTCCGTTTCTATCGGTTCGCATCTCATCCCCACCAAAGAGCAGCAGCACTCCTTACAGGATACACGACTAACGGACACCCCTATCGATTTACAACTCGATATATGTGAATACCCACTTGTCTAATGACTGATCGGGCATCGAGCTCCAATCCCCATCCCCCCGCCCTTCGACAACCAACCCTCGAACCCTCCTACTCCCTACGATCCTTTCTGGACGAGCTTCTCCGCCAACCATCCTCGATAGCCACCCCTTCGAACTGTTCCTACTACTACTACTACTATTACTAGTACTATTACTAACTCGTGGAAGAAGAGAAAGAGATATATAGATAGATAGATAGATGGATAGATAGATGGATAGATAGATAATGAGAGTATATACATATTGAAAGATAGAGTGAGCAAAGGGATGAAAGATACCTGTATAACCTGTCATACACACATATATATATACGTACATACATATATCTATTTTCATATGTGTGTTTATATTAAAGAAAGATAGAGAAAAGTGGATGAGAGTAACTAAAGAAATAAAGAAATAAAGAAAGAGATGGATGTATAATATATGGTCGAGGCCAAATGTATCTCGCCTCATTACACCGACTACGTGCCTTTGGCTAACATCTCGCGTTGCATCAACGCGCATACTCATGAAAAAAAATCCGACAGAAAGAACGGCCCCGATCTCAACCAACACCACCCTCATCCCCCATTCTACCTTCTCGATATGATCCCTGATATTTTCTTTTTTTTTTTCCTTCTTGTCATAGATGGAAACCGAGAGAGGGTGAGAGAGAGAGAGAGAGAAACTATCTATCCCTTTCTCGTTGACTATCGCGACAGAAGGTGAACAAGAAGAGAAGGAAGAAGAGGAAGAGGAAGAGGAGGAGAAGGAGGTGGTGGAAAGAGAAAGAGGAATTTGCAATCCCGTCGGACGAAGGCGCGTCAACCGCCGATACGGAATTACGTTTCTGCATTCTCGCTGATTGCTCCCGCGACGCGTTCTGTTCGTTATTCAATTGGGCACCCCGTGCGATTTCTAATTATCGCGTTCATACTGTCGAATCGTTCGGTTCTATTAATCCATCTAACAAATACATTCATACGTCTCGAATTAATCGATATCGCGGGCGCGCTCGAATAAGGTAGTAACTTTAGATTCTATGATCTTAGGTAAAGGAAACTAACTTGTGACGTTAGCAACCCTGGGTAGAAGGGTTGTTTTGTTAATTGTCAAAAATTTCAATTGATAACTTCGATAGGGTGTTGATTAAATTAAAAAAACTGGTGTGTGTACTTGTACGCACTTAAGAAGTTATACTTCTTTTGCGTACCGAAACAAATATAACCTCAATAATCTCAAAAATAACTTTAAAAAAAAATGGAAAGGAATCATATTTTCAATCGATCGATATATTACATATATAAGAAGGAATACAAAAAAAAAAAAAACTGGTGTGGTACTTATGTACTCACTTAAGAAGTTATACTTCTTTGCCGTATCAAACGAACATAACCTCATTAACCTCAAAAATAACTTTTAAAAAAAATGAAAGGAAACATATTTTCAATCGATCGATTATTACATATATAAGAAAAGAATACAAAACATAACAAAAAAAAACTGGTGTGTACTTATGTACGCACGTAAGAAGTTTATACTTTTTGCCGTACCAAAACAAACATAACCTCAATAACCTCAAAAATAACTTTAAAAAAACTTCAAAGAATAAAAATAACTTAAAAAAATAAATAATTATTATATATATATATAAGAAAGAATAAAAAAAGAAAAAGAAATATCAAAATATAGATATCAGTCCATACTAAATATAAGAGAGATATATCGAATTACTGTTATTCGTCAATGGCCATGGCGCTGTGATAGCATTGGTTCCCGCTCGATCATTTAAGTCAAGCAGCGCTGAGTACGATTAGTACTTGGATGGTGACCCGCTTAAGAAAAAAGAAGAAGGAAGAAAAGAGAAGACAACTTCATGTCGTAAACTGAAAATCGTTTTGCCGCGCATCGTAAAATACCGACAAACTTCATGGTGTCGTTTTACAGACGCTAGGAAAAAAATCACTCCCATTACATTTTCCCAAACGCGCCAAAAGAAGTATAACTTCAAAAATCCTTCAAAAACACGTATATTATATTCATGTAAGTATAATGACTATAGAAATGGTATGGATAGTAATCTATCAAACAAATACATTTAATAAATTGCGAATTAATATAGTAATATCGAATTAAGCTAGGAATTTTAGATTCTATGATCCTCTATAAAGTATCTGATCAACATTACCAACCCGCAAGTGTTATTCGTTAATTATAAAAAGTCTCAATGATATCTTCGATAAAGTGTATAGATAAAATGAAAAATCTTTCACGTAGATGTAATAAGTATCATACCAAATTGAAGAAGAATAAAACCGAAGACAGCATACCGGTGAGGGTAGTACTCTTTGGCCGAAACCATTTCTATATAGTCGGCGGCCAGTGTACGATGATGGTGTACGCGACTCTTTCTACTACCTTTCTCCTTCCTTTTCCCTATATTCGAAGAACCCCTCCTCCTCCTCCTCCTCCACCTCCTCTCCGCACCCCGTGAACTTCTTCCTCTCTTCTCTTCTCTCTCTCTCTTTCCCTGATACACGGCGGGTTATGCGTATTAGATCATATGAAGGCTAGTAATACCGCGCAGACTCGACCCGTACGATATTGCCTTTATAATGGAACGGCATGTTAGTCTCACGACGCCTCCGACCCCGTTTCCTCCACATTCAACCTCCACCTCCACCTCCACCTTTCTACCTCTACCTCTACCTCTCTACCACCCCCACCTCCTCCGCCTCCTCCTCATACACTACTACTCCACCTTCATCTCATCTCCTCTCTCTTTTTCCTCTTTTCTTTTCCTTTTTTGCGATTTTTAATTTCAGACATCCGTGCTAACCAATGCAAAGGGAGATAAAAACAAGCAAGAGCAAAAGAAATAAAAAAAAAGAGAGAAAGAAAAAGAAGGAAGAAAAGTTAAGGTAAAAAAAAAAAAAGATAATAAAAGAAGAAATAGAGAATAGGAAAGGAAAAATTAAACGCGATTATCCTATTGCACGCTGTGGGATTTCAAAATCAAAGTAGCCATCGTTCTCTATCATCTAAAATCTTTTATATTTTAAATATATTATAAGTATAATATTTCTTATGGAATAGGAACGAGGCTTTATAGAAATTGATATAATAAAATCATGGTATATACTTGGAAGGATTCTTCATAGTGCTATAATAAAATCTACGTAGTAGAGTAACACATCATATCCTATGACCGATTTCGAACTAGCCGAATTATCCACGAATCGTTTGTCCTCCCTTTTATTTCAACATCACCGTCATGTATGTCCGAACGTTCGGGATTTCGGATATCCGTCTGCAAATATCATCGCGTATAACCGTCGAGAGAACAGTATGCGTATACATCATATATGATATATGTGTATCCATGTGTGTATGTATATATATATATAATATATATGGTAGAGTCCGAGTCGAATACGATATGTTAAGGGTGGAGAATCTCAGACTTCGATGTCCGAATCTCAGTGATTCGCAGACCAACCGGACCGTAGCAACGGTGAATTAATATTAACCGCATCGTTCCCTCTCCCTCTTCTTCCTCTTTTAAACCCCATCCCACTCTTTCTCTTCTCTTCTCTTCTCTTCTCTTCCCTAGCCCCTCCACCACACACCCTTTAGATTTGCCAGCTCTTTCTCTGATTTGCATTACGAGGACTACGCGTTTATGAATACGTACGTCCACCTACACTCGGCGGGGCTGCTCTCGGTTGCTCGGCAGAAGCCATATATTAGTCGGGGTATTCGTTCTACGGATGAGAAATATTGAAACGAGAAAGAGAAAGATAGATAGAGATAGATAGAAAGCGAGAGCGAGGGACAGGAAAGAGAGAGATGTGAGGTAGAAGAGGAGGAGGAGGAGGAGGAGGAGTAAGAGGGAGTGAGAGAAAGATGTCCGTTCGTACCATGTCCGGTAAAATTCGTAATGGCCATCCACGAACCCTTCTTCTCTCTTTTTGCTTCGAATCCCCACGAAAATAGAGGGGCTAGGGGGGTGGTGGTGGTGTGCTAGTGGTGGTAACGCCAGGAAAAAAGTTTCGCTCGTAACGAAGTTATCGACGAGGTGGGTGCGGGGGTGTATGTGTGTGTATTTGTGGAAGAAGGAATTTTGGAGAATGTTCGACGATAACCACGCACGCGAAGATCGAACTCGATTATTGACCCCTACTACCCCCCCGAACCACCCTCCAATAGCACCGTTTGCATCCAAAAATCCAAACGATATTTGGCCGTTTCTAGGAAGACGGCAGCATCAACTTAATAATAAAACTGAGTAAGATCGAAGTGTTAGGGTGAAAATCGAAGATGGGGGTGGAAAGTTAGACGATAAACAAATACGAAGATCGAATTCTCGAATTATTAAATTATATTCAATCGAAAATCAAACTGTATTCAACGATCTTTAAGAAAACATTAAGATAATAATTAATAAAAAAAAATTGGAAAAGAAGAAGAAAGAGAGAGAGAGAGAGAAAGAGAAAAATTATCAACCCGCAAAGTGGGTACGAAGGAAAAAAAAGCTCGCGCGGAAACGAGGGGAATTACGCGTTTGTATCGGATCAAAAAACCGAATCGTAGTCGCGGCTGAGATAAGCGTTCGGTGAAGGGCCGAAGAGAGAAAGGGAAAGAGAGACAGAGAGAGAAAAAAAGAGAGAGAGAGAGAGAGAGAAGAAATGTAGGGATGATACGTGGTAACGTACGGATGGGAATGATCACGAAGATAAAGAGAAAAAGAAAGAGAAAGATAGAGAAAGAGAGATATGAAGAGAGTATCGCAGAGGGTCGCGTAGTCGAGCATTTATTTCATAATCAGCAGCTTTCGAATCGTCGCCATTGTATCCGCCGACGCTTATTGACAGAAATGCTCGATACGAAACGCTCAGCCGCCTCTAGTCTCTGACATTTATGCACAGAGTTCTTCTTCCACTGTTGGGTGTTCGTATTCTCTATCTCTCTCTTACTAACACTTTTTCGTTATCATCTGTATATCTATCCAACTCATCCTCTCTTTCTCTCCTTTACATTCCCTCTGTACTCGCACACGTATGTTGTACGGCAACCGTGCTGAGGAATATGTGTGGTGGGAGTAAAAAAGAGGGTGGGTTTAGGGGTGCGTGGGTGGGTGGTTGTAGCAGGTAGGAAGGCGCGAAAGCATATAACACCATGCACCGCGCGCGCGACTTGAATCAAGAAGGGTGAGCAACGGCAAGCGTCGATCGGGTTGAAGCACGCGTTATTATACACGACGTCGCGTCGAAAATGCATATACATACGTGCACACTTATATACACGAACACATATATAAATACTTACGTATATGCAATAAACAGAGATACAGAGTATAGTATTATATATATATGTTCAGTTCTAATTGTAAGTAGATATATTTCTCTATACGTATATGTATATCATTGTTGTGTTAATCTAAAGGTATGCGTTACGTTAACGTTGCGTATGGACCCGTTCACATGTGTTATACGTATCAGTATGTCTGAGTTTCCTAACGCAACCAATGTCGGCATTGTCGCACCCTGGCTAATGAGAAAGTTGCCAGTTTCCTCCACCTATTCTGGTATGAGACGTACGACATATACTACTCATCCTCCTCCCTACCTTCGAACCACCCCCCTCCTCATCCACCTATACACCTTCTCTATCTTCTTCCCGTTCAACTCGTTCGTTTCTATCCAACCATCCATCCATCCATCTATCCATCCAGTACCTTACTTACTAGGAAATACCGAAATCCACGTTTTCGAGTGGTACTGCTACTACGGATACGATGGATTTCGCGGAATTTCTCCATCCTCGATTCCCGTACCCAACTTCTCTCGCGATAGGATATACCAACCAGGGGGAGGAGGGGGAGAAGGGCTGGTTTCTAACGCGAATAATATCCTAAATCGTTTCGTTAGAGTACTTAGCGTTAGATATAGAAAATACGTCGATTCCTAATTACAATTGTAACGAGATTTCATTGAAATATTTTTCAACAAAAATAACAATCAACAACAACAACAATAACAGTACCGATATCAAGTTGATCAAATAAAAAAAGGGGATTTAGATTTTTCTCAGAAGGAAGATTAATTCAGGGGGAAAAAACTTTCGTGATCGTTCCTCGGTTCGAAACGGTTTTCAGGAACGTCAAATATCGGTAGGAAGTATATGTACAACTTCCCCAAAACTGCAACCCCCGCCTACTTGTTCTCGTCGTGTGTTGCGTTTTCAACGGGAAGAACGATGTTAACCTCGACGGAACGATACGCGCTTTTTATGTCGCGCCGAGCGTGGAAAATCGGCGCCCGGGGAAAAAAAGTATTTAGCCGTGTCGTACGAGTTTATATATACATATATATACATATATATATGTATATATACGGACACGATGAGAAAAAGAAAGATAAAGAGAAAGAGAAAGAAGTATGTAGATACTCTAGGTAGATGATACGCGTATATGTACATATACACACGTAGATATACGGTACGTTTCTTCGCGCGGTCTAATTGGTGGAGCCGAAAGGGAGGAACTTGGACGTCGTAAAAACTGGCGCGATATCGAACGTACGTGTCCGTCGTTGTATGGTCCCACGTATGATACGTGTCGTTACTCAACCCCTCTCCCACTCCCACCCCCACCCCCTACGGCATAGCACAGAACAGCACACCACAGCACAGCACAGTACTGTACAGTACAGTAACGTTCATTTTCTATCTCGCTTACTCCAGTACGAGAAAAGCCTCGTGTTTCTCCCTGACTCGAATCGGGAGAAACCACCCCTTCGGGCCACATCACATCCCTTCCTCCACATCGCCGTAGAACGCGCCGCGTGCTTCGGCCCGGCAATGCAAATCTCTTTTTCTCGGCGCGTCTCGGTTTTAAATGGTATCCACTTTCTCTCTTTCTCACGCACACGCACACGCACACACATTCATTCACTCGCTCGCTCGCTCACTCACTCATTCACTCACTCTTTTCTCCGTATCTTCCTCCCTTACGCGGTCGACCACCCTTTCCGCCTATCGTTCCTTCTCCTCACCCCCGTCCCGTTCACGCTCAACTCTCCCTCGCACACATTCGCATGCTTGTATAATACTATGACTCTTTCTCCCGTTCTGTTTCATACTCAACGGCATGAACGAAACCGACACTAGCATACTTCGCAATAGCCAATACCACCACCACCACCACCACCACCATCAGTAACCACCATCACCATTACTACTACCCCACTCCTATAAACATCGTTAGTATCAGTAGTGGCACGAACGAACGCGTTCACCACCAACACCACCACCACCACCATCACCACCAATCCCCCCCTTTCCTTCCTTCCTTCCTTCCTTCCTTCCTTCGCGGGGTTGCTTGCCGCGTACCAACTCTTTTTGTCATTGTGGCTTATTCGATATATTGTCCACGGTGATGGCCGTGATGGTGGTGCTGGTGGTGGTGGTGGTGGTGGTGGTTGTACTGCTGCTGCTGTTGTTGCTAGTAGTGGTGATGGTGATGGTGGTGATGGTGGTGGTACTCTCGTACGGAGACAAGCAAGCTCGCCTGTCCCGAGGGCGTCGAGAGATATTGGAGACAAATGACGGTACAAAAAATATCCCTGCGAGAAATAACCCTCCCGGCTATCCTACACCCTTTTTCTCCTATTCCCCATCCTCTTCCTCCTACTAAGGACTACACACCCACCCGTTTTCTCGTTCAATCCCTAAACCTACAAACCTTTTCCTTAGATCTCTTAGTACCAATTTTACAAAACCTTAAATGTTAATTTTATTCATCCTTCGATCAACCGATACAAACATTCAACATTTATTTTCGTTAGATTAGAATACAAAAAAAAAAGATACAAATAATGAAGTATCGATTATTTTATCGAATCGAAACTTGATTCCCAAGGACACGAGCAGAAGAAGAAGAAGAAGGATCGAACCTATTCGAACAGTAAGAGGTTGAAACAATGAGAAAACGTGAAAGCGACTTGGAGAATGATCGAAATAGGGTGAAGGGAATCAAAGTGGGAGGAACGGGAGCTGGGGGCCAAGCTGGGGGTTGCAGGGGGAGGAGTGTCTCTAACGCGTCGTTGAATATTATCGCGTACGCGAGATCTCCCCCAAGACTAGTCGGTGGTGGTATAGTTGTGGTGGTGGTGGTGGTGGTGGTGGTGGCGGTCGGCGGACCTCTTACCAAGAGAGAGATAGAAAGATAAGAGAGGGTAGGAGAGACTGGGGGGGTGAGAACTGGCGGGATCGGTGTTACGGATAGGTTGCTTTAGACCGAACGCGGAGATGCAGGCCGTTCTCGAAGTCAGCGAGGCGAATGAGGGTGAACAGAAAGAGAGAGAGAGAGAGAGAGAGAGCTACGGCTAATGAACTTCTCATTGATTGGTTAAAATTTCGTTATAAATGAGTGGCTCCCATGGCTCGCGTCGCTTCCTACAAGAGAGAGAGAGAGAGAGAGAGTAAGAAAGAGAGAGAGAGGTATGTTGCTGGTAGTCCTGCAACCCGTTCCTTCTGCTAGAAACTCTCTCCCTTCTCCCAATCCCTCTTCTTCCTTCACCCCCTTTTCATCCTTCCTCCTTCTCCACCTGCCCGTTCACCGCCCTAATCTCACTCTCAGAAGGGTGAATTTGCGAAGGGTGGTTTCGCGTTAGTTAGGCCTCTACGCGGCAGCAACCCATCACCAATACTATTACCAATACTACTACTACTACTACTATTACTACTACTACTACTGCTACTACTACTACCCACCGCCATCACCTTTTATGACTGGAGGAAACTAACGAAATTTCCCTATCGGCGATCAATCCTCCTCTTCTACCCGCTCGCGCAAACCCTTTTCATTGATCTGCCGGTCTCCTCAGTCGAGCCAGCGCAACCCCTTATCGTAACACCCTGCTGGTCGAGCAACCGTCCCCTCCGGACTCACCAACCTTCTCTCTTCTCTTTCTCTTTCTCATCCAAGCTTTCTGCCTACTCGATCCAAGCTTTCTCTCTTTCTCATTCTCTTTTCGTCCACCTACTACTACAACCACCACCACCACCACCACTACCACAGAACCCTTCTCGTCGTCTGCCATCGCTCACTCGAAATATTACCGTCGTCCGGACTCGTCCCTATTCGTCCCTCCTCTATTCCCTTTTCCATCTTTCTATCCTCGTACGTACGATGTGAAGGGACAGAGAAAGAAGAGACGATGAGACGGATGAGGAAAAAAAAGGAAAAGAGAGAGAGAGAGGGAAAACGGAAAAGAAGAGACGAACGCGACGTCAATGACGAATCTCTAATTTTAATATCGCTCCAGTTCGCTTTGAAGTGCCCTCGTTAGGCCGGGTACACACAAGGTGGATCACTCACCCACCCCCACCCACACCCAGTCCCGTGTCCACCTTCTTCCTTCCCACCTTCGCTACCCTTCGTTTCACCCTTCCTTCCTTCCTCCTCCTTCCTTCCTTCCTTTCCTTCCTTTCCTTCCTTCCTTCTTTCTATCTCTCTCTCTCTCTCTCTTACTCTCCCACTCGCAAGCTTGCTGGCTCTTTTTTTTGCTTCCTTTCTTCCCCTTCCTTTCTCATCCTTCTCTATATGTGTGCGTGTATGCGTGCGTGGTTTTTTTTCTTTTCCTTTTTTTTAAAGCTTCCAACCATTCGCCTGCACGTGTTACGGACGAGCGTACGTACCACCCACCATCATAACCACCACTACCATCAACCCCCGAACCCTCTTCTCGAAAAAAATCACGTGTCGAATCGTAGGTCTCGATTGCAGCCCGAGAGAGACGAGTTTGCACTAACAATAAGATTTTTAAGCTAACGCCGGTAAATTGTCAAGGAGAGAAAAAACATTCGTTCCTATCCGACTAATATATCCATAGGGTTGAACGATAAAAAGGATCATTTTTTATGATCAAAAACTTAATATAAGATCGTTAAGCAAAAGTTTTCCAATTGATTTAAAAAATCAGTCTCTATATATGATATCATCCTTTTTTCTCGAAAATTTAGATAATAATTGATTCTTTAAATAGTTTGACGAAGGTCAAGCATGTCCTCGTAATTTCTTTTTAAGGGTAAAGGAAAAAAGGATAAATTCCTGAAACTGTTAAACACCGAAAGAAATCAACCGGTCAGAAAAGTTAAACTAAAACGAAAGAAGGAAGAGAAAATTGGGACGAATAAAATGAAGCTGGGTTCGATTATTACGAGAAGAATAAAAAGAGAAGAAAAAAGGTTTCCTTTTTTCTTTTTTTTTTTTTTCAAAGAAAAAGAAAAAAGAATAATATATTTCGTGCTGGATAGAAACAACAACAGCGTCTCTTTAAACGTCGAAGAAACGTCAACGAGGTAGAAATGAGAAAAAGAAAAAAAAATAGGAGAAAGAGAACGAAGGAAGTAAATCGGAGTAGTTAGGGGGGAAGGGGACAAAGATTCGAGACGTTGAAGGGCCGAAAGAAGTTTCTGACCTGCTTATGGGCCGTGCGAGCCACGGAGTTCCCGCTACTTCACAAGAGTTTCCGAAGTGCCGAAGCAGACACCGCCGGCAGCCTTACTCCCCCCATCCCTTACTTTACAACCCTCCACCTTCCTTCGTTCACCCTCACCCTCTCTCTTTCTCCCTCTCACTCTCTCGTATTCCGAAACCTTCTTATCTTCTCTTTTCAACAACGCTCACACCTTCACCCTTCTCTTTCCTACCAACCCAACAACCACCACCACCACCACCACCACTACTATTACAACTACTACAGTCCACGTTTGCTTCTACTACTTCTGTAACCGTTCGACCACCTCTATATGTTGCTTCGTTCCATGTTGTTTACCCCTTTCGCAGGCTCCTGCTGCTGCTGCTGCTGCTCGAGCAGGAAGCTTTACTTTCGTTCTCCGAGTGAAAGTGAACGTGTTTCTCCACAATCTCTAACACCAACATATATACCATGTAAGTATATACCATGCTTTAAACTGGGACGAGGACGCGTCCTTTCATCTGCATGTCTGCAGTTGAACTGGATAAACGTATATGCTTTTCTATTGCTGATTATTGTTGTACCAGTGATGGTGCTACTGTTGTTTTACCACTACTATTACTATTACTATTATTGTGATGGTTAGTATTGTTATTGTATTATACCGGGTATTCGGTAACTTGCAAAGAGGGTGTAACGCTCGAAACTCGATCAATTATTAAGACTTACTTTTCATCGTCACGATCAATTCATATCACTTTGGATTAACCAATGGCGAAATAATAATTCATCCTATCTGAATTAATGAATATCTTTCATTCGTTCTCCTTCCGCATACATAATCTTTCTCTTTCTATCTCTTTAACAGGTATATTACACACTACGTAAACTAAACTCGTGAATATGTGTGTGTGTTTACTTTATAGATTCATGCGTAATCCACGAACGATGTGGTATTTTCAATCGAAAGCGTGGTTATGATTAATGATTTTCGAATCTGAATTCTCAAGTGTGTTTTAGGTTTAGTAGTCAGAAACAAAAAGGATCGATGAGGAATAGAGGAGGCGTGGGAGGAGGAAGAAAGAGAAGAGTGGGAGTTAGGGTGGCAAGGGGAAAGGGGAGATTGTATTTTGGTTTTGGCGTTTGATAGTCCCTTCAGTTTCGCATCGATTCGAAGTAGCTGGAAAATGTGGTATTGGTCAAATTCAAATGAGATATCTACTAGATAGATAAATAGATAGATAGATAAATAGATAGATAAATAGATAGGTATAGGGAAAGGGATAGAGTGCGAAGACTCCATGGGGAGTTTAAAGGAGAATTCTGTAGTGCGAGAAACACAGGAGATAATCAGAAACAGCACCCTCGACGAAACTCCCGGTGTGCCACGAGTCTTCTCACCCCCAACACTCATTTGCTGTTCAGGAACGTATCTAGGAAAACTTTATCCCCCCTCCATCTATCTCTCTTTTTTCTCTCTCTCTCTCTTTCTCTCTTTCTCTCGTTCGCTTTGCCTTGCTTTGCTTTGCTCTTTTTCGACAGGTTACGGTAATTAATCCGAGACTCGATATTCTCCTATTCGTGGAGAGAAAAAAAACCGAAGAAAAAAAAGGAAGAAAATCTTTTTTTTTTTGTTCACGATATTAATTCATGAGATTTGAAGAGGAGCCAGAAATGGAAGAAACGATATCGATTCCTATCCTCGAGAATGGAAAACAAAGAAAAAAATACAGGTAAAAAAAAAGTCAAATCGAATCAAATCGGGGGGGAGGAGGGGAGGAGGTGTAGAGGAGGCGGCGGGCAGGAGAAAAGAGAAAACTTTTAACTGGAAATACCATCCAGAAAAGTTTCCATACGAAATCGAGATGTCTCGAGTGAGTGAGACTTTTTTATCGTTACGTTCGTACGGTTCCTTAGTGGTAAAATTTATAATTCGTTTTGATTTGATCACAATAACGTAAACATAAGTTCTAGTTAAAACCTTACAGAGAGAGAGAGAGAGTACAGATTTAAATATTATCATGTGAAACAGAAGCAATCTTTCGAACGTCAGTAGTTTTCTTCTTTGTCTCTAGCATCGATGTTAATTATCCTTTAAACCGACAAGTATAATACTTGAACCAAGAAAGAGAAAGATAGTGGGAAGGAAGGAGGAAGGGAGGGAGGGAGGGAGGAAAGAGGGAAGCAAAGAAGCGTAAAGATATCAACGACTGAGTGAGTGGGTCGTTTTGGATATCAGAAAAGACGACAACGGGTTAGTCATTGGAAAGCGAATAGAGTAGAGAAGAGTATATCGGAAGGAAAAGCAAAGGGTCGGGTGGTGGTTCGGATGGTTCCGCTCCGGTAGAACCGATCGCAGTGGTGACGGTCCTGATCACTCGATGAATGAATGAGAGGAAGAGAGACAGGAGGAGGAGGAGACTGTGAGATATCCAGGCAAGTCAGAAGCCCCGTTTCTGTTCGAGGCTTTCACTTGTACCTAGGCTACAACACGCAGTTTGAACGAGGATGAGAAGAAGAAGAAGAAGGAGGAGGAGGAGGAGGAGGTGGGTGGTAAAGGTGGTGGTGATCGCGATCGTAATGGAAGGGTGTAGGTGGGCAGGTAGGTAGATAGGTAGAACGGAAAAAAGGAAGGAAGGAAGGAAGGAAGGAAGGTACGAAGGTAGTTGGGTATGGGTTGGCGGATGAGGACGAGAAGAGGAGTAGAGAAAGAGGTAGAAACTGGAAGAGCTAGCTGCTGCTGCTGCGTTGGGTAGGTTGAGAGAGAGAGAGAGAGAGTGCGAGATTATAAGAGAAAGAGAAAGAGAAAGATAGAAAGTGGAAGAGAAGAGAAGAGAAGAGAAGGACTCGCTTATATAGGTGGTACTAGCTCCGGTTCTGTATCCTCATCTCACTCGGTATCTTATGCCGATACCTAGCTCTCGCTTCGTTCTAACCCTTTGCTGGGCGATTCATCCATCCCCTTCTCTCTTTATTTGAGTATAATTATTGATTATTGGACGACGGAAGGCCGGCTACTCTAGGACGTGGAGGAGCTAGGGTTGGTGTAGGTAACAACGTTCGAGAGGGTTGGCTGGAGGTTGAAGAACGGTAGGAGGGTGATTAAGCTATATGCCAGGCATATCCCACCCCGTTCACTGCTACGACTACCGTCGACGGTGGTGAAGGAGGTGGCGGTGGCGGTGGCGGCGCACTGTTTCTCCTCTACCCCCATCCCACCCTCCTACCACCAATCCTTCTACCTCCTACCTCCTACCCATCGCCACCTCCTTCCAAACCACCCACCAACCTCTTCTTCAACCCGCCTCACCGTTCTTCCGATACCACCGGCGTTGCTGCCGCGGCGGTGGTCGTCGCTGTCTCTCTCAGTCTTTCTGTACTGACAATTAGACTGATAGGTATATCTTAGTCTGCTATCGATTTGATTCCACCCTATCGTGTAGGTGGAGGGTGCACCCGCACACGCGGGCGAAATTTACATCGTGTATGCTACAGCGACGTAGACCGCGGCTTCTGCCGTCGTCCTACAGCGGCACAAGCCGCTGCTACTACCGTTTGCTTCTCCTCCTGCTTCGAATCGAACCCTCTCTTTCTCTTTCTCTTTCTCCTTTCGTCTCCTCTTTCTCATCCTACCCCATTTCACTCCCCCTGAAGCCAGCACTCACTCGCGTCCGTGCCTGCCTGCCTGCTTGCTTGCTTGCTTGCTTGCTTCCGTCACCCTCTTCTCCTCCACCCCCTTATCAGCCTTTCTTCCTTCGTTCCATCCTCCTCCGAGCTACCCCACACCTATTCCTCCTCCTCTTCCTCCCACAGTTCTCGTACTCGTTCATGTCCACCACCCTCCCGAACCGCCTTCGAATCCACCCTTCGAAGCAGCCTTCGATTATAACCAAAACCCCTCCGCGTTCTCGTCTCACTCTCTCTCTCTTTCTCTATAGCGCCAATACATCCGCCTTCCAAGGGGTTGATTAGTGCATTACCACTCGAATTTCTTCCCCTTCCAAACACCCTCCTCCTCCCACACCCAGCAAACCAGATCGTCCCTTCGAACGGATCCCAAAGAGAAAGACAGGGAGTAGAGGATCTGCTTCGTTCGTTCGTTCGTTCGTTCCCGTCGACCTTGTTCGCGCCGAATTCGTGCTCGTCCTTCTATTATCTTATATCTTTTTTGTTTTTGTTCTTTTGATGGGAACCTCGGTGGTTAGGTCTTTTTTCTTTTTGACTATCATTCTACAGCATCCAACTGATTCTCTATCACTTTCTACCACCACTACCACCAACCACTGCTAGCATCCACCACGTTGTCGTCAACGAACCAACCCTCAAGGCCCAACCACTCCCCCCCTTCAACCCTCACCATCCCTTTCTCTCTGTTCTCTCGTTCTCTTCCTTCACCTTCGACGTAATCCTTCGAGCCGGATTTCCTCCTACGGAGCCGGTTACCACTCCGGCGATCGGTAATTGTGGGATTAATTATGGAAGCTACACCCCCCACCCCTAAAGCTCACGTCCGGAACGCCGCAAGACCGCGATAAATTCGTAATTTCGCGTGGTGCAAGACTCACCCCCTCTTACTACCATCACCCCTCTATCCTCATTCTCCTATTCCTTCTCTCCAACTATAAACTCTGCTTTGCCGTTGCTGTTAATGTTATTGATGTATTGCTGGTGCTGCTGTTTCCTCATAGTTTGCTGCCATTCCTCTTGTTTCTCCTTTTTTTCTTTTTCATTGACATCGATAATTAATCCCCCATCCCCCATTAAGACTTCACCACCCTTTCCCCACTACCCTGATTATCACGATTATTCTTTCTTTCAACTCACCTGGAACAAAAGAAAAAAACACGAGGATTATTAGTATCGTAGTTCGAAAATTTTCATTAGATTTGTTTGAGTCTCATTACGTAAATATGAAAGGGAAAATAATCGAAAGGCGTGTCGTAAAAATTGTTCAAATTTAGAAAATCGTATAAAAATATCTAATGAAACGTGAAATAATAACATAAATTATCTCATAGAATGAACATAGATTGTATTTCATTCAAAAACATTAAAGAACAAAAATCGAAAGATCGCCTAACGAATAAAACAATTCATTTCACACATTTAATTTAACAATTAAGTTTCCGATAAATAAATAAATAAATAAATAATTAAATAAATAAATAGATAAATTTTAAAAAAGTATGGAATAGAGTAGTATGAATGGGGGGGGAAGGGTATAGGGAATGATCTTTGTTGGTGCCGATTAGACGATTATTAAAATCCACCCTTCGAAGCGGACATCGAACGTGGGACCGTTGGATTGATAGAAGGGTGGTTGGTGGCGGTGTAGGCGAACTATTAATTGTCCTATAATTAACGAAGTTAATCGACAGCCCGACGAGTGTCGACGAGTTACCCACCCCCACCCGACCCCCACCCCTCCCCCCTCCACCGACCACGGACATCACCTTTATATCATTATATGACGCCCGCTAATAAAATTTTCATAGCGTCGCACCAAATATCGACGCACCACGTTCCGTACCGTACAGAGTAGGTAGGAAGAGTAGAATAAGAGGAGGGGGTAAAAGGGAGGTGGAAAGGGGGAAGAAGGGAGGAGGAGGCTTGTATCGGTCTATCAATCACACACACACACACACACACAAGCAAAAAAGAGAGAATGTGTTCTAGCAAGCGCGTGTACTGGACACATAAAACCATTACAAATATTTTTTATATATATGTGTATGTGTGCATGCGTGTGTGTGTGTATAATACACATAGACCATCAAACAAATTCGTATCGATCATAAATCCCACTACTATTTTCTCTCTCGCAGCAACACTCTTTCACCAATTGACTCTCTTTTGCTCCTTTCATCGAGAACCCATATCCCAGCAAACGAACCAACGAACGAATGAACGAACGAACGAACGAACGAACGAACCAACCAACCCACTCACCCATCCATCCACCCACGCACGCACGCACCGTGGAATATAATTGACATCCGTCCGCCCTATAAAACGAGTGTGTCCAGTCGCTGTCATTCGTCGAACCACGAGGACGTCGTTTCTTCCACGAGAGGCCGTCGAACTGCCATCACCTCGTTGGTCACTTTATTCTAATTCGTTCGTACCTACCTACCTACCTACCTTCCTCCCTTAACTCAAACCCCCCTTTCTTAAAAAAAAAACTGGTGTGCGTACTTGTGTACGCACGTAAGAAGTTTTACTTCTTTGCCGTACCGAAACGAATATAACCTCAAAAATAACTTCAAAAAAATATTGGATTGGAAGTATGAGAACATAAGCAACTAATTATTATTATTTATTTACTTAACAAAAAAAAGAAAGGAAACATATTTTCAATCGGTCCACACTAAATATAAGGGAGATATATCGAAATATTTTATGCGTCAATGGCCGTGGCGCTGCGATAGCATTGGTTCCCGCTCGATCATTTAAGTTAAGCAGCGCTGAATACGATTAGTATTTGGATGGGTGACCCGCTTGAGAAAAAAGGGGGGAAGAAGAAAAGAAGACAACTTCATGCCGTATACTTGAAATCGCTTTGCCGCGCGTCGTAAATACCGACAAACTTCATGGTGTCGTTTTTACAGACGCTCGGAACAAAATCACTCCCCATTATCATTTTCCCCAACGCACCAAAAGAAGTATAACTTCAAAAATATCAAATGAAAGACGAAATAGAGTTGGAAGCGAAAAAACGGATCTAAAAAAAAAGAAGGAGTAATAGATCTAAAACAAAAAGAAAGAATAAAGTGTAAGAGGTTCATCGTCTTCTTTTATCGCGTGTGCATCGAGTTACGGACACGTGTAATGTAGAGGAGTATCCCTAAAAGTTTTTTCTTTTCTGATAAAAGGTATAAAGAAAGAGAGATAGAAAGAAAGATAAACCAATGAAAAGGGATAATAAGAGAAGGAAACGTAGGTAGGGAGGAGGGAGGGGAATGGGGCAAATGAGAAGGGGTTGGATAGGGAGGGAAGGGAAGGGGAAGAAGAGGGAAATGAAGAAGAGAGAGAGAGAGAGAGGAATGGACGAGTGGCAGACGGGGAGAGAGTATACGTTAAGATCGGATACGATAACGGAAATGCGAGCACGCGACGACTGTCGTCGGTTGCGGTCGCTCATTCGTTCGTTCGTTCGTGTTTCGCGAATCGTGTCGTCGTTGTTGTTGTTGTTGTCAGAAGATAACGCCTTTCGTTATCCCACGATTGGCTGTGGACAAGCATTATGCGAAGGATGAACATTCAAAAGAAAGGGGAACGAAAAAAAATGTGAGACGAACGAATGAACATGCAACATGATCGGTGACTACTTCAACTCATCGATTTTTCAAATCATCGTATTTTCTAAACCCCATCGTTTGGATAGGTTAAATATATTTATTTAAAAATACTAATCAACTATCAACTATATTCGTATATGTGTACGTGTTTATTATATCAAAGAAAGACAAAATTATATTCAGAAATTCATCGAAAACTTTTAATACCCTCAGGGAGACGAAAAAGAAAGAGATTAAACGTAGAGAGGAGCTGAAGTTTTATATCGTTGCCGGAGTCCCAAGTGACGCGTGGGCTTGTCGTAAAAATCTCAGACACTAACCCTTCCTTCCTCTTTCTCACCCTATCCATCTATGTGTGCACGTGTATGTAATTTTTTTTCCTTTTTTTATTATTCATTCTTTTTTTCGTAGCGGTATTCGACCGACCCATAGTAGGTAGACAGGTAACGTTCGTTTTAGCTGTAAACATCGTACACTTCGATCGTGCGTGTCCAGTTATTACCGTATGAAAACCGTGTGCTTCTCGCTGTGAAAGAAAGAAAAAGGGATAAAGGGATGGCAGGAGGGAGGGAGGGAGGTTTGCCTTAAACGAACATAGCCTAGGGTTAATGGTCATCCTGGTACGGTAGTTACAACGAGACATGGTATTCTCGTTGACAGCCTTGTAAACCCATAAAGAAATTTGATAATAAATAGAGAAAGAAAGAAACGTAGTGAGAGAGAGAGAGAGAGAGAGAGAGAAAGAAAAAAGAACAGGCTACTCGTTTTGCTTTTTATCTCGCACGCGCGAGGACGCGTGCTTTGCTTGAATTTATAATGCTTCGAGCTATAAAAAAGAGAAAGAAAGAAAGAAAGATAGGTAGATAGAAAGAGAGAAAGAAAGAGGGGTGAAAAGGAGAAATAGTGTTGGTCCAACCAAAGTATATATTACGTATATGTATTTATGTGTATCTTTCTCTTTCTATGAGGAAAAAGAAGAGGAAAGAGAGGTGAAATGAGAGAGAGAGAGAGTCTACTATCGCTTATGCATACATTTGAATGCATATATATATAGTTAGACGTATCATACACATCATCGTGGGAGATACAGAAGCAAAAGCTAAACAAAACCACATACATACACGTGACGCACGAGCTTGCACGATTTAACGAGCGTAAAGTGTTTATCACTCTCTCTCTCTCTGTCTCTCTCTCTTTCTTTCTGTCTCTCTGATTTGAATGTTGAAGAAGAAGCCGCACTGTTTTCGACTTAATACGCCCAGATGCGCGGACGTAACGTAAATAAATAGTTGGTGGTTCTTACTGCTAAACGAAACGAGAATTACGTGCGAATGAACGAACGAACGAACGAACGGACGGAAAGATGGACGGATGGGACGGATGGGACGGACCGGTGGCGCTTAAAGTGCATACGCGTGCCCCATCGTTATTCTTTTTCTTCTTCTTTCTTTATCATTATCTTTATCTTTATATCTTTTTATCCTAATATCATTATTTTCTTTCTTTCTATCAACCTATCGGAAATATTCGTGTACATTTTGACGGGAATCAACAGTAGGCGCGTGTTTTAATGTGTATATACATGTTTGGGTAATATGTGCTGTTGTGTGTGTGGTTGTGTTTGTCCGTGTATTATAACGAGGAAGAATAAACGAAAATATATACATATATCGTAACTTATTTTAAGAACGATAACGATTAGTCACTAATCTCAAATACGCGTAATCGTGAACTTGTTTTCCGTTTGGAGATACCAGATAATTTGAATTCGTCGAAATGATGTTTTCATTTATATGTGTATATATATATATATGATAATAATAATAATAATAATGATGATGATCTTCTTTATTTTATTTATTTCGAGTATATTAAATTTTAATTAACTTTAAATTATAACCGAATGAAATGATATTTTGTTTTATAATCATTCGTAAAAAGAAAAAAAAAATGGAATCAACCTGATGGAGCGTATCAAATTTTTACTTATGAATGAATTAAAATGAATGAACACAATGTTATTCAATAAATAAAATAGAAAAAGAAAGCAAACGTTCGGAGAGGTACACACACTTTTATAAATTCAATATACGTTTTCTTTCTCGAGAATCGTCGTTAGATAATTTGATCGATTTATCGATTAATCGATATGGAGAAATTTCCGAGATATTCATAGATATATATATATGTTGAATCGAGAAAATGGTTTTTACCAAAGTGAAATCGATGATTCAGCGAAGAGGTTTGCTCGCTGCTAATATGTAACTCACCTTCGGAATTTGCCATTTCATTGTGTCTGTGTTTCACGTATGTATTAAAACAGTATATAACTATACGTGTGATATAATATATGTGTGTGTACGTGTAAGTGTGATGTAACAAAGTGCACGATCGGCAGCAGGGCCGTCCATCTACGAGGCGTATCGACAACCGAGAGCTCTCCTATCGGGTGTCCCTTCAATAATGAATACATAGCACCCTTCTTCTCTCTTTCCCCCTTCTCACGAAGGGCTAGAGAGAGTCCATGGGGAGAAGGGAAGGGGTAGGGTATGCGCTTAAAGCACGTTAACGCGAGTCACGAGTGATTGATCGCGGTCTACCGAGAGAGAAAGAGAGAAAGAGAAAGGGAATACGATGAACGATCCTCTAAGGCTGATATAAATGAACGAAAGGATGATGATCATGGTTAACAACTACTGACCGACTACTTTAAAGAAATCATTTTTATCTTTATTAATGCGAAAATCCATTCCTGTTAACTTTGATATTGATGATCAACGATAATTCTTCTAACCGTGATTCTCTTATTTCCGTAATATAACTTGCAAACAAGTTCTCAGTCATTCTATTTTTCGTATTTTTTTTTTCTCTTCTTTTTTCAAATTCGAAGATATAATTTAATAATAATTAACAGTTTTAACACAGGCCGGAATATTAATGTTTGTAGAGGGTAAGGGGAGCGGGAGAGATATTTTTTTTTAGACACTTGACGATACAATTTAGTTGGTAATAAGTGTAGAAATCTGTGGAAAAATTGGGCCGTATGATTGATTGGATTGGACATGGGGAGGGGGGGAGGCGACTCTAACCTTGGCCTATGTAATGTAAGACTTCCCCCCTTCTTCCGCCAGTCAAAACTTTATCTAATTTATTCGATACTTTGATTCAAGATTATGCTACTATTATTTCAATAAAGATACGTTCAATTTTTTCTTTCTACATCTTTATATCGATTATTCTTAAACTTTATTATTCTATCTCCATTTATATTCCTTCATTTTTAACAGAAATACTATAATCTTAATCTGAAAGTAAGACGTATAAAAGTTTACACATATATTAACGTGATATAATATCATAATTTGCCTAAAAACCGAGTAACAAAAACTGGTGTGTGACTTAAGAAGTTATACTTCTTTGCGTACCAAAACAAATATAACCTCAATAACCTCAAAAAATAACTTTAAAAAAAATAAGAAAGGAAACATATTTTCAATCGATTGATATATTACAATATAAGAAGAATACAAAAAAAAAACAAAAATATCAAAATATTAGATATCAGTCCATACTACCCATATAAGGAAAATATCGAATTCCTTTATGCGCACGGCCGTGGCGCTGTGAAGCATTGGTTCCCGCTCGCTCATTTAAGTCAATCAGCGCTGAGTACGATTAGTACTTGGATGGGTGACCCGCTTGAGAAAAAAAAGAGGAACGAAGAAGAGAGAAGGACAACTTCATGCCGTAAAGTTGAAATCGTTTTGCCGCGCGTCTCGTAAATACCGAACAAACTTCGTGGTGTCGATTTTTTGTCGGTGTGCGCGCGCATCGTAAAAATTCACTATCATTATTTTTCCCAAACGCGCCAAAAGAAGTATAACCTCAAAAAAAAGAAAATTATAGAAAAATATAATATCAAACAATATTTGCGTTGAATAACGTAATATAAACGTAAAGGGGGGTCTCTAGAACAGTTAGAAGAAGAGTAGAGAAGAAGGGAAAGGAGGAGAATGAGGATAGGAAAGACAGGGAAACGGTGAATAGGGGAATAGGGAAAGGGGAAAGGGTTGAACGGTGGGGGAAACTTTAGAGGAGGTGGAGTTTATAGCAAACCGATGATAACGGTCGCGTGTACGTTTCTCCTCGAATATCCATGCTGGTCGTCCGACCGATAATACCCGGATTCTAACGAGCCGCTCAATAACGCGCATATCCAATCCATGAGTTATTAAGGCCTGCGTCGTGTGCTTTCCCTCATCGTACCAAGCAAAGGCGGTCTCTGGTTGGATATTATCTACTACATACTTCGATGATGCTTCATACCAAATAATAATCTTTCTTTTACCTCCTTTTCCTCATTATTTCATTCTCCCGATCGGCACACTCTCTTTTTTAATTTTTTTTTTCCTTCCCATATCTTCCCCTCTCTCTCTCTCTCTCTCTCTTTTTTTTTCTATCATCTGACAGTGTGACAAAGTCTTTTAGGAATTTCGAACCTCCCATTAACGAATTGTATTAAATCTTTATCCTGTGGTTCTTTTTTTGTCCTTCTTCTACTCTCTTCTTTAAGAAAAAAACTAATAATCCAGAGATTCGTAGGTCGAAAATGATTTCTTTTTTTTTTTTTCTTCACTTATATGTCATCAGACCGCAACGTAAATTTATTCATTCGGTTTCACTCACCACCACTCCCTTTCCGATTTTCTCTCCTCCTCCTCCTCCTCCTCTTCCTCCTCTCTTATATATTTTTCTTTTTTCCTTTATCTATCTGTCTTTATTCTTCCGTAGGAATCATTTCAACTCTTTCCAATCTTTATTATCTCTTACTTTTTCTCTCATTCTCTATTTCTATCTCTTTTTCTTTGGAAGTATGGCCTCGCGGCTATCGGGCAAATGGAATTGTTCATATTCTACAGCAGGATTAGCTGTTCGACTTGCGAATTAAAAGGATCCTCGAGCTTGGACCACGGAATAGAGAGGAGGACCGTTCACGATTCATTCTCTTCTTTCTTCGATGCCCACGTTATTTCCCTTCCCCCTCTCCTCTTCTCCCTTTTCCACCATACCCCTTTAGTCCTTTTCTCCAACCATCCCTCCCACCCCTTTTTCATCTCTTTCTATTAATCCCCACCTCCCATTGGTCATTTCTACTTTTCACTGTAAAACTCCACTTACGTTATTACAATGAACTTATTCCGAATCCGCGAATTATTTATATTTCATTATTTTTATATTTCTTTTATCAAATATCTTATATATACTAACGTTAATATACTAAATGATGTACAATTGATAACGATTAACAATACGAAATAAATTGTTTATAATCAACTTACTCCGAATACGAATTATTTATTTCTTTTATCAAATCTCATATGTACGAAATGATAAAATTGACAATGATTAACAATAAAAAAAAATGATTGTTCTATATTATATATTGACTTTTACATAATGAATTAAAATGACACCCAATATTAGAAGAGAGTATTTTATTGCAACACGAGCATCATCCTGTCGATGATTTATTCGAGCTGGAAGAAAGGGCACGTTCTATCTCAGGGGGTTGTTGCCGAAGGAATAAACAACGAACGAACGAACGAACGAACTAACGAAAGTGGGTTGAGGGTGGTTAGGAAGGGGGAGGGGGAGGAAGGGATATTGTAGATAATACAAGCGTATAAGAAGGTAATAGGTATCAGCCACTTAAAGGATGATTTAAGATAGGCGACCTCTACTACGCGAACACGATCGTCTTAATCATCGTCGTCCCCGACCCCTCTCCACCTCCTCCTCCTCATCCTCCTCTTCAAATACGATCTATCCATCCCCCGTCGTCCCCACACCCCCTCTGTGATTCCCCCGTTTGGATATTCCTTACTCTCCCCTTTTTCATACCATTCGCGGCACGAATTCGTACCTTTTCCTTTGTTGCCGATGGTAAGAAAACTCAGCGAGGGTGCTTTTTAAAAAAGATACGAAAAATAAACGAAAGAGAGAGAGAGAGAGTGAGAGAATGAGTCAGAGGTGGGGGAGGGAAAACAGAAGGAAAGAAAGGATAAGGATGGTTGCATCGCGTGCCACGAAACCGTGGGAGTTCTATGAAATAGAGACGCTTGTTGTTGCCCTTTTTCATCACTCCTGCTACTTTTTCTTTCTCCCATTCTTCTTTTTTTTTTTTAAGCAAGAGAGAAAGAGAAAGAGGGTGCATAGGACGTTTTAGAAAGTAAAATTCGAAGGAAGGATAATAAATTGTACCTTAGGAACAAGGATACCATAGAGATTTTTTTAATCTCTTCCCTAAATTCTTATATCTTTTTTCTTATATTTATTGATAAAAAAAATAATGCAAGAGCAAAGAAAAATAATTCATAATAATAAAAGAAAAGGATTTTTCGAGTAATCGATATTATTAATAAGATTGTAATAATAAATTATATTTAATAATTAAAGTTTTTTTCTTTCTTAATATAATTTTCATGTTACAACCAGAGACTCAATACAATAATCAATACGCGAACCAACGTTACATTATTTTACATTCATATCGACAAACACACCTATATGCAACTTTCAACAGACGCATATATGCGTCCATAGCAATCAAATGGTTAAATATAAGTAGATGATAGCAACGAATGGTAATATTTGATTTTTAAAAAAGGGTCGGAGTTGGAGAGATCCCGGAAGTGTGCAAAGGAGACGAGAAAGAAAAAAAAAAGGATGAGAAAGAGAAAGAGAAAGAGTGAGAGTGGGGGAAGGGGGGAGAGTCGAGGAAGAGGAAACGAGCGTGCGAAAGAAGAGAAGGGGAAGGGGGGTGGAGAAGGCTTTCGAAAATGAGCGAAAATTTCGCGACGGCACTTGTCGTCGACGGCAAAAGATAACAAGAACTCGTTGAAGAAGTGTAGAAAATAATTATCGGATTGTCCCTTTCTCTCTCTCTCTCTCTTTCTCTCTCTGTACGAGCGGTGAAATCAGCCATAGGAATCGGAGAGAGAAGAAGAAGAAGAAGAAGAAGGACGAACACACACGCAGCCCGTGCACTACAACAGCAACAGCAGCACTACCATGACTTTTTTACAACACCACGAAACCGTGGGAAGATAAAGGAAGGCGATTAGTGTCATTCGAAGAATGCGAGGAGAGAGAAAGAAAGAGAGAAAGAGAGAGAGAGAGAGAGATAGCTTTTATTTCATTCTTTTTCTTATACTTTTTCTTCTTCTTCTTTTCTTCTAAGGGACCGCTGCTGCTGCGGCACGCTCGATGGCTTCTTAGTCAGAGCAAACGAGGGAAAGGGCGGGGTGGTAGAGGGGATAATACAAAAAGGTTTCAATAGGTTGAGCGAGAGAGAGAGAGACTACTACAACCGACAAAAGGATCGACACTTAGGGTCTGTCCTGGAGACGTTTAACCATTTTCGATTATTAGTTCTTATTATAATAATAATAATTAATAATTAATAATATAATAAAAATAATTATAATAATATTAAATATATAAAATTAATATATAAAATTAATAATATAATAAAATTAATATTATAATAATAATAATATAATAATAATAATTATTATTATTATTATTATTGCTAATTAATTTCACGTTATTACTTTAGTATCTGTTGAAATATCACTCGTGCACACTTATATATATATATATCTATTTATATTGATAATCGTGTTATCTTTGGTTGAAATAAATTTTTTCTATGCGATCCATAAAACATAAAGAATAAACGAATGGAGAATTTTTTTCCTCCCCCTTTATTTTTGTTCTTTTCTTTAAATAATCATACAAGATAAAAGGAAAAACTTTACTGCTACGAATATATATCTATGTATGTATATTTCTTTTCTTTTCTTTTCTTTTTATACTCCACAACTAGCCGAGAATATATTTAAATGTATATACCATGTTCTATGGTGTGTATAGGAAGGACTGATAGACTCGCGACGATACCCAAGGGTACCACTCACAGGGCCATTAGAATATTTCAGCTTAAAACGAAAACTCGCGGAATGTGTTTACCTGAGCTTTATCAACCACCCATACCTTCCTCTTTTTCCTCCCTCCCCCTCATCCCTTACCACTCTTCTCTTTTTTTCCCCCATACATCTATAGCGTACCACTATCAACTATCCTATTAAATAACACGAACGATTACCGTACGATTTTTTGTTCATTTTCCTTTCCAATTAAATAAAAATAAGCACATCTCAATCGGTGATTCTACTCAATCGACTTAAAGGGTAGTAACGGTGAAATGAGGAAAAGGTAAGTAAAGTAGGGGGGGGGAGACGCGGGGGTGTGGCTGAGTTAAATAAGTAATTCTTGCCAATTTTATTAGGCAGATCTTTAGCCCGGAGGTCGGTATCTTCGACATGAAACACCACCACCACCAACCACCACCCTTCTCTTCCCTTCCCCTCCCTTTCTTTCGAGTTATTCCAAACCCCAAGGGTGCTTCGTGGTTAAGGACTTTCCATCCAAGGAAAAACGGACGGTGACGAGGAAGCAGAAGAAGCAGAAGAAACAGAAGAACCAGAAGAACCAGAAGATGAAGAAGAAAAACAAGAAGAAGAAGAAGAAGAAGAAGAAGAATAGAAAGAGAGAGAGAGAGAGAGAAAGAAATCACTTGGATATTGATACCTACCGAGCTATTAAACTAATGAATTTAATCAGACCGGATTGAAAATGCGATAGCTCGAGACGAGAAGAGAACCCATAGTAGTCGGGGTAGTGTAGGGGGGAGGGGGTGTGGTAGGGGGCCCTTATTCCTTAGCGCGAGAAGCGTATTTTTTTATCCTTAGGACACTGCAAACGATCATTGGAGATTAGATTTTTAAATTGGAGACGATATAGCTACCCCCTGCTCCCCCTTCCTATCCTATCGACTTCTTCTTCTCTTCTTTTCTATCCTCCTCCTTCTTCTTCTTCTTCTTCTTTTTGTTATCATGGTCGTTGGTTCTATCCGCTGTTGGATTTCCTTCTCTTTTTCTCTCTCTCTTTCTATACATTTCTTTCTATCTTTTTGGTTTCCCTTATTTTTTCTCTCTCTCTTTCACTCGTCCCTTCCTTCTATCTAACTCCCTTCCCCCGTCCCCCAATCCTACTCCTTCGAACCTTTCTACCCTATCCTACTCGATCGTAGTTAGTACAGTTTCTCCGGGTAGTAACCGGTTTCACCGCGTGGAATTAGCATATCTCGGAAAGTGATCCCCGGACCCTAATTGAATTATTCTTAAATTCCCATAAAATCGCGCGAAAATTACCAAAGACCCGGCCGCACATCCCCCCACCCACCCACCCACCCACGAGTATTTCCTTTTGCTACAGCCCCACTCCCTCTGAACCCATTGCCAACCTCTTTTCATTTCTCTTCTTCTTCTTCTTCTTCTTCTTCTTCTTTTGCTTGCTGAAGTTAACGTTTACCATCAACGGGGATGAACGATATTTTCGAACAAACGATTGAGAAAAAGAAGAACAAAAATGATGACGATTATTATTAGTATCGTTTTGATTTGATTTATTTTATTTTTTTTTTTTTTTTGAGGAGAGGTTGATCATTTCTCGATAATCGAACGAATATCAAAATCTGTTTTATTCTCGATCTAATTTTATTGGATATAATATATATGATACTTTTTCTTCCTCCATTTTTGTTCCCTACGATATTATCGATGAACTTTAACGATAGTTGGAATTAAATTGGTTACAATGATCATTCGTAACAGTTAATTGTTCCTTTTTTTCTTTTTATCTTTTTCTGTTTCTTTTTCTATGTGTGGTATCAATCGTGTAAGACCCGATACAGAGGTTGTTCAGGTTACCTCTTACTCTCATCCATCCAGTTAAAACTAATAGCACGCCAGAGACCGTGAAAGTTCCGATTAGAGAAGGGGGACTTTCGGTGAACGTATCAGAGAACGAAAGAGAGAGAGAGAGAGAAAGAATATCCAACTCCCCCCCGTGATGATAATTTTAATTTTAATTCCGATTGAATCTCCGTTCTCTCTCTTTCTCTCATTTATTCTCTTCCTTTTCTTTTATTCGCTTTCATCCCCCGAAGATTGCACACCCCTCGAAAGAAGTTAAGGAGTCGATCTAAAAACTTAATCCAACGTTTATTTTTTTTTCTTTCTTTTTTTTTCCTTCATTCATCCCCCTCTCATTCCGAAATACCCGGTGTCTATTTGCTTAACTAGTTCTCCCCCCCTTCTTTTCACTCCAACCACCCCCAATAAAAAGGAATATCTTCAATGCATCGATTGATGGTTGCAAGTGTTACGTTTGACACGTTTTTTATCGAATATTTTCTATGGAATAATTCAAAATATTATTTGAGATATATTTATAATAATAATGATAATAATAATAATTTATGCAAAGTTGATAATAAAAAGAAAAAGAATGAAAACAACAAAGAATATTGCGGGCGCCAGCATGTGTCAGTTTGATGTTATCGTAACGATGCCCTATAGATTTTTCGCCATGGATATCTGACGTGGCTATCGTAGGAACGCTTATGTTTATTTCAAACGACTAATGCAAGACGGTTGGTGGGTTCTCCGCTGCTTATAGGCGCTATCCACGAATGCGAACTTCGAAATGCCGCGACAACTGGTGGCTTCGATTTTACGGACTTCTAACCGATCGATTCCTCACCATTATTCTCCCACCACGTTTCATACGATCAAGCTTCTTGACCTCGCTATACCTAATACATACTACTACTCTATTACTACTACTACTACTACTACTACTGTAACACACACTTATAATACTTATTTTTGAAGTTATACTTCTTTTGGTGCGCATAAGAAAAAATGATGATTGATTTTTCATTCTAATCAAAGACTGTAAAACACCCAAGGGAAAGACTCCATTACAGTATTGGATTTATGCATATAAATTTCATTTTCCAATGGTTAACGATATAAAGATTTCTTTTAACTAATGTCTCCTACGTAAAGATTCCATGTAATTATTATGCGAATAGAATGCAGCTGCATTTACAAGGAATAAGTAAGACATGTATCTGTAAAAATGTAAAAAATAATAACCTTGTTTCTGAATGAAACAAATGTTATAATTCTTTTAAAAATTATTTATTCTAAGCATTAGAAAACTTTTTCTCTCCGCATAGGTGATCAATTATTTTATTGGAAGAGAGAGCGCATTATTTTCAACAATGATAAGAAGAAGCCGATGACACTGAAATCATGAAAGATTTTGGAAGACACCGTCTTCTTTTTATTCAAACTAGGAAGAAACCATGTGCATTAATATTCTATCAAAAGAATTGAAGAAATAATGCATACTAGTTATTACAAATTTGAAAAACTAATAGCAAATATAATATATTAAAAAAATCTATACTTGTGCATAATGTATTGCCATGCTTCATTCCAGATAATGAATAACCCATTTGTTCATCGACAGAAAAGAAAATATTGAAGACTTCTGTAAACTATTGTCTTCTTCGTAGAGATTCCATGTAATTACTATGCGAATAGAATGCAGCTGCATTTACAAGGAATAAGTAAGACATGAATCTGTAAAAATGTAAAATAATAATTTTGCTTCTAAAAGAAACAAATATTATAATTCCTTTTAAAAATATTTATTCCAAGCATTAGAAAACTTATTGTCTCCGCATAGGTGATCAATTATTTTATTGGAAGAGAGAGCGCATTATTTTCATCAACGATAAGAAGAAGCCGATGACACTGAAATCATGAAAGATTTTGGACGACACCGTCTTCTTTCTATTCAAACAAGGAAGAAATCATGTGCATTAATATTATATCAAAAGAATTGATAAGGCGCATAGACTGCGTAAAAAAATGTTTTGTTACGCAAAAGAAGTATAACCTCCATCGTGAAAACAAATATCTAAAGACGTAAAGTTTTTTTTATATTAAATAAATATATTTAATAAAATATATATAAAAAATATATATAATAAAAATATTCCTATCATTGATAATTCGTTTGTATAATCTCTTTTTTACATATTTAATCTTTCTATCGGATAATGCAAACAAAAACTTGTTATTTAAATTAATTACATATTATTAAACTCATGATTTATTATTTTATTATTCATGTTACGTGTATTTAAATGAAATTAATATTTAAAAAAAGGAGTTATCGATCAAAAGAATAATAAATATTTATAATTTAAAGAGAAGGGAAGAACGCACTCACTATTGCGTTCGAATTTAGGTATAGTAATCCTAATATACGTCATATACACCAGGAAGGTACGAAAGTCGACGTCTATTTGACGTACAAAGACCGTGATTTCCTCTGCTATGGAGATCCCCCTCGGCTTTCTCGATCTATCGGTACGTCAATTTTCCACGAGTTCATTAAGTTCTTAATCGAGTAGCCCCGCGACGAATTTAATCGTTTGCCACAAACCTAAGTGAAAATAAATTCGTAACATTCGTACCGTGATTCTAATATATATCTATTAAGAATATATAATTATTATTCGAATTAAATAATATATATATATAACTACGTGAAACGTATCGAAACGTCGATATTGCTTTCATTAAACGAATCTTTCACTTTTCCGTTCTAATTAATTAATTAAAAGAATTATCGCGAGCGCGTATTTATAGGATATCTGTATCCTATTAATATACGAATTTAAAATAATAAACAAGTGTCATTTTAATTCATTTATGTTCTATATTTATAATTACTATTATATTAAATATTATTTAATTAATGAAATTATCGATATTAAGATA
Source organism: Polistes fuscatus (assembly GCF_010416935.1). Classification (NCBI taxonomy): domain Eukaryota; kingdom Metazoa; phylum Arthropoda; class Insecta; order Hymenoptera; family Vespidae; genus Polistes; species Polistes fuscatus. The sequence continues at coordinate 506,256 of NW_025113064.1, forward strand.
ATTGCAATTTGATATGCATTGGCTAACAAATCTTATTCCCTTCTAATCGTAATATTAAAAGAATTAATGTACTTACAGAGTGTACATACTTTTTAATACACATGTCTGAATAATATAATTGAAGGAATATTATTTTAAAGATCACAACGACAATAAACTTATCTTTCTTTTTTAAACATTCCTACATATACCCAGATATTTGATATTTTGAATTTAATAAAATAATATTGTAAAAGGAGCGAAGATAAGTATCATTAAAAATAAAAAAAACAAAACAATAATCGATACGAATGTTACCGTAGGAAAACGAACAGATGAGATGTTATATAATACGTATGAAGAAATACAAATTGATCAAGTAAAAGAGATGTGGGAAAGATTTGAAGAGCAAATATAGGATTAAAAAGTTTCCCCCTGTCGATCAACGACAGCCGTGATGTCTGACTACGAATGGTTCGAGAACGGGTGAGGAATGGAGGGAGAGGATTGGGGGTGGTTGGGGATTGAGAAGAGGGTAGGTAGGTAGGCAGGTAGGTCGATAGGATTGATCTGGGTCCATCGAGAGAAGGAAAGGGTAACGGAAAAGGAGTTGAGTTGGTTTGGGGTTGAGATCAAGGGGGGAGTAGAGGTGGGGGGTAGAAGTTCGTTGGAGAACGGAAAACGGGGATTTCACGAATCGGCTCTATTCGGAGTCTCGGCCGATGCGATGATGGTTTGAGAGAAAGCTTTTCGCTTCTAATTGCCGTAATTAAATTCGAGAACTTACCCTGGCTGATTCTCCTGCCGCCGCCACCCCCTCCCTCCGCGTTCGACGCAGATTTTACGCTTCGGAATTGAAAATCGTTTCTCGCGCTGCAACAAAACGGGGCAACGCAACGGGGCAACAGAACGGGCACGAAGTGTTCCGAAGGCACGCGCCCGAATTGCCGAAATTATTTCTCCAATCACGATGCTCAGATTTTCCGCACACGCACGGTTCCCACCAACCGCGTTCCTTTAGGATTCACCACATTTAATTGGAGGACTTTATTACTATCGATAATTAACGACTCTGCCGGTATATTCGTATAGGTTATGTTCACCACGCTTTAATGTAAGATACGCGCGCATCTAACGAGTGATATATAACAAATAATTTTCATTTTAAATTAATATGTATGAGAGTAAACAAAATGTTCTTTTTAGAAACTAAATTTTGCTTGTCACTTTTAATAGAAACGCGTATTTATTAAAACAATTGTAATTTCATGTGGATATATTTATGTATATGTGTGTAAGATAAAGGAGCGGTTAAGACGAACACACGCACATCACACGTATAACGAGTGAACACAAAATTTGTTTGCTTTAAATTAACGAGTATATATATATATATATGAATGTAAATATATTGTAGACGAAACTTTATGAGTCACTTGATGGAAATGATTGAAACGCGTATTTAATAAAAATTGATCGCAATTCGCGTAGAAAAATATGTTTAAGAGATACTACACGCGTGCACAATACATATAACGGGTGAACAAAATTTCTTTCTTACGATTAACTATACAATACGAATATAAATATTGTTTATCACAAAAAAAAAAAGAAAAGTACGAATCACTCATTAAGAGTTATTGTAACGCGTAATTATCGATTTTTTTTTTTTTTACATAGGATTGAAATTTTCGTTAAAGAATAAAATGTGAATTTAAACGGAACTTACGAAGCTTATTACACGCTGCGGATGACTAAACGGGAATGAAATGAACTCGATTGAGTGAGTTTGAAACGAAGGGGGGCACGAATCGAATGGCTATATTATCATTCGATACTTCCTCCATCCTCGTGTATTTTATATGGGCATCAGTAGAAACACAGTAAGTTATTTCATAAAGATCGAACGGTGCCGCGTCGATTAGCCGAAATGTATAAAACTTATTTATTTCTTTCGAGATAACCCCAGCTTCCCGCAACAAGCGTACGCTTTCAGTGTGGCGCCGAATATTTTCGTTTATGATAACGTCCGAGTAATGTTATCTATCTCTTCGACTAACATAATTAGTTATTTATCGATTTTTACCAATGATCTATCTCGCGTTAACTTATTTATACCGAAAAAACAAAATCATAATATATATCGTAACAACATTCTTATATAAAATTTCCAATCAAATCTCAACAAATTAATTTGTATTTTATCGAATAAATATTATAACCTTAGGTGATTTCATTAATTCGAACGAACAATCATTTATCGTTCGCGATATTTAAAAAGAAAAAATAACACAACCTTTAAGAAAAATCGTTCGATTTTACCTGAGCACGATTTTCATTTAAACGGTCAAACTTTTAGGTTAGATTTTTTTTACAACTGTACTTCGGGTTAAAGTTACAGTTCATTTATTGCTCCCGATTCGAAAATTCTCCGACACATTATAGATCGCGCGTATCGATCGTTGATTGGTCCGAACCGAACGTTTCTAATCCTTGTTGTTTCTTTCTCTAAGAAACTTGACAAAAAAAAGAAAGAAGAAGAAGAAGAGAGAGAGAAAAAGAAACTTCTGATAAAAATTTCCTCTACGAGGCTATTATCGTCATCGATGTGTTTACTATTTACGAGAAATATATACATATATATATATATATATTTTCAGAGATATCGATATATAATCACTTACGACAGATTTGAAATTCGAATTTTTTCGAGTTATCAAATTCGTTTATAGAAACAAAAAAATCAACACTCGATCGTACGTCAATGATATACGAATTACTTACGTAATTCCACCAATGAGATCTCTTCGAGATCAATTTTAATAATCAGCATGAATCGATTGTTTAAAAATCGTATAAAACAAATGAACTAAAACATTTTCAAACGAGATACAAAAATAAATTCGTTCATTAGAATTGATGCCTGAAGTGGGATGATGGGGGTTGTTGATGGGGACGAAATGGAAGGGGGTTGGATGCATAGGTAATTAGTCGATAGAGTGATAGCATGATCGAAGAGAGAGCCACGGGGAGTAGCCCGGAAACGGGAGGGCGATATAAACGTCAGATGGGCGATCATCGGACTACCTTTGTGGGCTCGTGTGTACAGTCGGATCGAGTTACGATCAACGATTTCGCGGATGTGTGTGTGTAAGAGAGAGAGAAGAGTGGGTGGGGGTAGGAGGAGGGGGAAGGGATGCAGAAGGGTAGACGTCGGGAGTACCCGAAGGGATTTCTACAGAAGCAACGGCGCAGATTGGTCCTGAGTAAATGACAAAGCGTGGATATGTGCACGAATGGGAAGATGTGTGAGACTAGGTAGTAGTTTGGGGTGGTTAAAACAGGAGGCAGGAGGGGGGTGTGATGAAAGGGAGACAGAGATAGATGGATAGACGTGGATGAAAGTGTGCGTATCTGAGAGCATTGGTAAAAGCGAAGAAGAAGTATAAGAGAGAGAGAGAGATAGGGAATGATAGTGATCGGTTTGAAAGGACGAATAATTCTAAGATAGAAAGAATAGGATAGTAGTAGGTTTACGAAGGGGTGAAAGTGGGTAGTTTCCTTGGCTAACCTCAATCTGTCGGTTGTCCAGTTATCCAACTTCAAGAATCCTGGTAGTTATCACTGGGAGTTTAAGGTTTACTTTGAGACAGAGTTTAAAGGATAATATTATGTGAGCATTATTATGATGATCTTCTTTTTCCTTTTTTCTAATTGGCTATTAATTGTTTTGATTAATGGTAAATCGATTGTAATGTTAGATCGTGTTCTTATAGGTGGAATAAAAATATTAGGATTCTTCCTTTTTAATAAATATATTTCTGCTATTGGAATATGTTTTGGGTAAGTTTTTTTAGGATTGTTGATAGATGTGTTTACGTGTTGTATCAACATTGTTAAGTAGGAAAAAAGTAATTTACGATAATTACTGTTAGTAATAGTTTTCTAAGTATCAATCTAACAATACCAAACCCGTGGCACTCCTTGTCATCGGAATTAACCCATTAACGCCCACCGTGTCGACTTTCGGTTGCCAAGAGTAATTGACTGAGAGCATTGAAATTTAAAATGACCCTTTTCTCGAACGAGACAAAGCGAGAGAGAGAGAAAGATAGAGAGAGACAGACAGACAGACATTTGTCATCGGCAAGAGGAACCTTCTCTTGGCTTTTCCAACTCTTTGACTATTTGCTTAGAAGAGTTGAGGGTTTCGAGAATAAAGGACAGTGAAACATTCCTGACACGCCCCAAACGTCGTCGAAAATGTTACAACGAATCTTCTTCCTACTCTTAAGATATCACATCGAAATGTTCTTTAATCGGTTACGACGAAACAACCCGACGAATATAACATCTAGTACGAAATATATTTTTCTTTTTTTTTTCTTTATTTATTTGAAAATACTAATAGAAGGAAAAAATTAACGAGACTAATGTAAATTAGGTGAAAAGATAGTCACCCACTCTCTCCCACCTAAGTTTCCCCCCTTTCTGCCCTTTTCTTCCCATGGACAGGAACGAGTACTCGGTGAGAGATATATAACGCAGAAATATGATTGGAAGAATCGTCGTCGCTTATATTCACGAGTATATCTTCTCTTCTTCTACTTACTATAAATAGTACTACTGCTGTTGCTGTTGCTGCTGTTGCTGCTGCTGCTGGTGCAGCTAACTCGGTACGGTGAAAATTCAGTAGGAAACCCGTGGTTAATTCCATGCTGTATTTCGCGTTCGTACTGTTAGTAGTGTACACCCGACTGATTTATTTACACTTCGCAAAAAGATCAGAAGCGTATTCTCCAGTCGTTAGACGGGAAGGAGGCTAGCGGTGGTGAGGATGAAGAAGGAGGGGGAAGGGGTGCTGGAAAATACGAGGAACATTGCGAGAATACGGCTAACTCTCGTCCGGATGGAAAAGACAAAAAAAGATAATACGAGTAACGGATAAAACGAGACAAAAGGGAGAAAGAGAGAAAGGATGAAAGAGAGAGAGAGAGAGAGAGAGATAGGTAATGCATAGAAAGCCTTCAGGAAGAGGAGTAAAAGAGAAAGGAAAAGACAAACGCACACACACACACACACACGTACACATAGAGAAAGAGAAAGATAGATATAGAGATGAGTGGAAAGAGAGTGAAAGAGGGGGGAAAGGTGGGTTGGGTGGGGTAGGTAGGTAACAGCCGTCAAAAGTTGCCGAACTAATAGGACGATTTTCAACGCAGAGCGTTTAATTAAATTAATTATATGCGCACCTCGCCCGTAATATAAATTGTGAGCAAGCATGGAGGATGAACACGGACGGTGAGTTCCGGAGGGTGGAGGAGACGTTGAAAGGAAAGAGAGAGATAGATATATACATATATACACATATATATATAGAAAGAGAAAGATAGTGGGAGGTAAAAGGGGTTGGCTGGTCGGGGTTTCCGGGGGGAGGGGGTAAAGATGGTAGAAGGGAAAATGCCGTCGAGAGCTGCGATCGCCAACTTTGATAGTTACATTTCATCCATCTATCCTAGATACATTTCCCGCGGACTCTGCTATGCCGCAAAGTTCGAAATCGTCTAACGGCAGCTTCGTCGAAGCGATTGCACCCTGCTAACGGACACCCACCATGCTAGAAAGCTAGCTAGGTAGGTAGCTAGCTAGCTAGCTACCTTGCTAGCTTAGGTTTCTAGCTATAGATATTGCTATACCCATCTCGTTTCTGTTGTGCCACGTTACGTATTTGTGCGCGCGTTTACCCCCTCGATGAAACTTACCCCCACCCCTCTATTCTCTTTCTCTCTCTCTCTCTCTTTCTGTTTCTCCGTTTCCGTCTCACTCAAACCCCTCATTCCGCTTTGACTCCCAAGACAATGGGCTTTATAAGCTACACTGGCGCGCATCGGTTTCGCTCGAATTTGTCACTCTCCCCCGTTCTCGATTATTCTCATCCAAACGAACATCTTCCACCCAGCCTCCACCCTACACCCCTAGTTCCACTCCAACCCCTCAACGTATTCCCCAACATTCTTCCTTCCAAAATTTCCTAGATACTTTATTAAGGTATCAATTTATTATCATTATTTTGTCCGTTTATTATTATTCGTTTTATTGCAATGGTAAATAAAAAGAATAAAACCGAGTAAAATTAATCGATTAATAGAAACTTAAACGAGATTTTAAATAACGTCTGAAGTTTTTTTTTTTAGATAAAATGTTCAATGTATCTAATTTGGAATAAGATTTGAGTATCGCGATGAAGTTGATTAATTAATATTTTCGATAAATGCGTAACTATAATGATTTTTTCTTATAAGCCAATAGATGGAAAAACTTGTGAGACGTTTAAAGTATAAAATATATATACATATACATATATGCGATCATCAGGATACATTGTTGCGAACGATAACGTAGATGAAAAGCCGCATCCGTATCCCTTCAGAATTTCTACATCTCCGCTCGGAGATGAAGCAGTGGTGGGGGTGAAGGGGGGGATCCGTACGCAGGGAAAGGAAAAAGGAGAAAGAGAAAGAGAAAGAGAGAGAAAGAAGAGGGATGAAGGTGGAAGGTAGTAGTAGGAACTCTCCCAGACTTCACATACGCACAAAGTAGAAAAGAGAAAGACAACATGTATATGTATGTGTGTGTATGTATGAGAGAGAGAGAGAGAGAGATAGAAAGCGAGAAGGGTAAAAAGCGAACTTTCCAGGCGGACGGCGCGGATCCTTGCGAGCCAGACGGTAAATACATTTTTAAATAAGAGTTTTTTGCCCGTCCCATCACCACTAGCACCACCAGTACCAGTACCAGTACCACCCCCCCCGAGCCACCCCTCACTCTTGCATCGGCGCGCCGGTCTCGGTCGGATTTCGTCCCCGTATCGGGGAATTATCCTTTAGTTTGTGCATTATCCTTCGACTCGTGTCGTTGGGGGGAAAAGAACGAAGAAGGAAAGAGGTAGAAGGTGGGGGCGGGGATGGGGTTAGCATCAAAAGGCAGCTTCGGACCGACCGAACGAAGCCAAGCCTTGCCACCTCTCTACCATCATCCTCAACCTCTCGCCTTTTCTCGTGTGGTTCCGCTAGCCTTCGTGAGCCTTTTACGTTCAAGCTAACCCTTTTCCTTTATTTCACATAACCCTATCCCTATCCCTAGCCCTATAGCTTTCTTTTCATACACCCCCCCCCACCCACCTCCAGCTCCCCGACCTTTTCTTTCTTTTCTTCTTTTTCTTCTTTTTTTTCTTGTTGCTTTATTTCCGTTACTCTCTTTCTATTTTCATTCTAATGCGAAACCTAACAACGTCTGAGAGTCGCAGACGATCTTTGATACTTAATGAATTCCTGACCGATACCATTTTCGAACACATCGCACACGTATACATTACACGTATACATTTGTATTGATGTAGACAGATTAATCCAACTCATTCACGATTTAATATAACGTGCAATCTAAATAGAGTCAGTTGAATGTTCTCGAAGTCTTGACAAAAAGGCAGGAGAATGCAAATGTCTATGATAAAAAAGATTGAAGATTAATTATTTATTTTATTTGTATAGATATTTTGAGATATTAGAATTTGGAATTATTTATCCATGTGTATTTGGCGAGTTATAGTTATTTTCGTTTTATTGAAATTTTTAATTTCTAACCCAGAGACATTGGAATTCTTCATTTCAATACGAACGTATATATGTATGTATGTATGTATGTTCTCATAGCTCGAGTTCAATTGTGATTGATCACCAACGATGATTGAGGGATTCAAAATGAAAGACTCACCGTACTATAGTCGAGACAAAAATAAGAGACAAACCTAACGGTACGAACTTCTATATACGCGATTCCAACAGTTTCTGATGTTTTCTAGAATCTGACTATTCTTTCTTCCCATTTCTTCCTTTTTTAATTCTATTCTTTTCTTCTCTCTTTCCTTCTTATTATTTTTCTTTTTTCGCGAACATTCTTTCTCTTTCATCTTTCTTTCTTTCTTTCTTTTTTTTCTTTTCTCTTTCTGTTTCCCTTTAGACTTTAACCTTCAGAACTGGCAGTAGAGGTAGAACACGAATATAATGGAGTAAAATTTATACGACTCCCATATCGGTGCAATAAAAAGACAGACGGATAAGCAGACACAGACACAGACGGATGGAAAGACGGATAGACAGACCGAATAAGAGTGAGAGAGAAAGAGAAAGAAAGAACTGGACAGAACGGATACCGGGTGCTGACACAAAGGAAGGATTAATTCTAAATATCGTATACTTGTTCTGCTAAAAACTCAACTAAAAAAAAAAAAACGAAAGAGAAAGAAAAGGTGGAACCAAGAGAGAATGAAGCTTCATCGTTGCCGAGAATGAAGCTTCATCGTTGCCGAGAATGAAGCTTCATCGTTGCCGAGAATGAAGCTTCATCGTTGCCGAGAATGAAGCTTCATCGTTGCCGAGAATGAAGCTTCATCGTTGCCGAGAATGAAGCTTCATCGTTGCCGAGAATGAAGCTTCATCGTTGCCGAGAATGAAGCTTCATCGTTGTCGAGAATGAAGCTTCATCGTTGCCGAGAATGAAGTTTCATCGTTGCCGAGAATGAAGCTTCATCGTTGCCGAGAATGAAGCTTCATCGTTGTCGAGAATGAAGCTTCACTGATAAGTCACGTGTACTTCAACGAAATATCCAAATTTCTACTAAGAAATTCTAAACAAATTGCAATATAAATTCGTATTACAATTTTCTAGCAATATCTTTCTATATTTCTTTCTCTTATCGTTGAAACGAAAGATTTCCATAAAAATGTATGAAAAAACGAAATTCCTCGATTTTTCAATAATAATTCTAAACTAATTTCGATCTAAATAGAAGGAAGAAAAAAATAAAAAAGTATTTTCTTTACAATTCGTAATTATAATTTCCTCATCTCATTTGATTCGATTCCGAAAAAAAAAATGAAACAATGAAACGCTGTTCTTATAATCAAAAACAATGATAATTAACACATAAGAAGATGTTAAATTTCATAAACGATTGACGTAAACGTAAAAGTGCGATTAGAGATACAGTTATATTCGACATTTGATACTATTAAGAGAAATGAGGATGAAAAATCGATATTATTACGAGATGAGGGAGAGATGAATTAAATCGATATTACGCGACCGCACGAAAATTTTCCGTAAAAGTCTAACGTACGAACGTACGAACGAACGAACGAACGAACGAGCACGAGTTACTCTCACGGGGTGAGAATCGAAAGATTAAAAGATAGAAAGAGTGAACGAATGAGAATGTGAGAATGAGAATGAGAATGAGAATGAGAAAGACAGGAGGAACGACGTTGGCTTTCGGAGGCGGATTAATCGTGAATTATCAATCGCCGTAGTCGAGTCGAAAGCTGAAGGAAGAGGAAGGAAAAGCCAACGGGGGTTCGGGGGACGGACGAAAGGGATAAAGAAGGACGGGACCCTGACTCTAATGGTAAAAGGAGAGGATGTAGAAGAAGAGTAGTAGCAGAAGAGGGGTTGGTTGGTTGGTTGGAATAGGTGGGGGAAAGGAATCGAGAAAAAGAAGAAAGAGAGAGAGAGTAAAATGAAAGTAGAGACCAATCCGAGAGTAGGTGGGGGGTAGGGGAGAGAAGGAGGACGGGTATGGGGGTTGGGGCCCATCCTTTCTCTCTCTCTCTCTTTTCTCACTCTCTTTGGAGAGCCGCCTGGAGGGCTCGGTGAACGACGTTTCTGGTTAATCGCGTTTGCGGAAAAACGGAGATAATTCCCGTCGTCCGTCTGGACGATGGAAGAGAGGAGGCGTGGTAGAGTAGGATAGGATGTAGGTGGAGAAAGGTATAGGTTAGGTATAACCGGCTGTAACGCAAATCGTGAGCTCGGTGAGTTGGTTTCAAAACGACGAGAAGGGGCTTTCGAAGGGAACGCGAATACGAAAGCGAACGTTTGCTTGCTTGCTTGCTTGCTTGCTTGCTTGCTTGTCCGGAGGAGAACGGTCCCGTCCAACTCGATATACGAATATATATATGCATGTATGTATATAATATCTATGCCGTAGGATCTGTTTCTATCTCACTTACTCACTCTCTTATACTTTTCCATATACGACAACCGGAGAGAAGAAGACTGGACGGGGGGATAGGGGGAAAGAGGTAAAGTAGGTAGGATAGGGATTGATATTCGCCTAGCACACGGAATTTTTAACTAGCCAACCCCCAGCAAAGCTTTAGTCGTTCCCCAACGAAAGCGTACAGCGGAAAACTTATGAATCTAATTTTCAACGTATTTTTGTCCCCTATTTCCTCCCTCCCATCATCAGTTTCCTTCTACCCCCCTCACCTACTCGCTACCTTCTCTTCTCACACTTTTTCTACGTTTTCCATCACCACCACTACTATCACTATCGTGTCGTCTATCTAAAAACTTAACACCTAACAACACATCCAATGTTCGTACAATGTTTTCCTCAACATCCCCGTTCTTTCACACTTTTGCAAACCATCCTTCCAATTTTTACGCTGGTCGACTGTTTCTACGCGATCATGCTACTATCTCTTTTTTTTTTTCCCCATTTTTCTCTCCTCCCTTTTTCATCTTTCCGTGTGCATCTATACATATCTATCCTTACATATGTTTACTTGTTTGCATAAACGTATGCGTTTGCTAATATTTACCCTCTTGTTGTTTTCTCTTATTTCTTTTTCTTTTGAGTAATAAAGCATACCAGTGGCAGAGCTTCGTTAGGTTTTTATCTTATGGGTGTCTACAAGAAAAGTACAAAAAATTCATTTCAAGATCTTTTTATCGTTTCGTTCGTTTAACACCTCCCCCCTTTACCCCTGTTTGCGAGTTTCATTCTTTACTTTTAAATATATATACCAACAATGCAAAAATAAACGCAAAATAAAAATGGGATACAAAATGTGATCCCTACCTGTCGATTTTTATGACAAAAGAACACCGAAAACCCACTACTTACGTTAATAACGAACGAAGATAATTATTTAACGCTGACGATGTCCAACGTTCGATTCAAAACTTCTCGTTTTAACCGTCCCATCGAACTACCTTTACCAAGATCATTCGTGATGTACCTACTAATTTATCTCTTTACAAAAAACCAAAAAACAAAAAACCCCCGGGGGATTTTTTTTTGGGGGTTTTTCCCCCACAATTTTTTTTTTGTTTTTAATCCCCTTTTTTTTTTTTTTTTTTTTTTTTTTTTTTTTATTTCCTTATTTTTTTTTCCCCCAAAATTTTTTATTTTTTTTTTTCCTTTTTTTTTTTTTTCATTTCAAAACCTTTTTTTTTTCCCCTCCTCCTCATCCTCCTCATCTCCGAACCTGTCGTGTCACCATCCAACTTCCCTTCCCTATCCTTCACCGCCCCCTCTTTTACCCCCCCGTCCTTCTTGCCAGCGTTATCGCTCATTACGGATCGGAAGCCATCGCCGTGAGAACGCGAATGGTCGATACATAATTCGAAGTAGGTGGGTAGAAGGTGGACGAGGCGATAGGGGCGGACAGCGGGGGCCTCGGAAGGTGGGGGGGGGGTTGTACCGTTGCTGTTGGCGAGGTAACACTCGTTACATACACCATCCACGATATCGTTACTTCTCCTTTCCCCTTTTCTCCTCCTTCCTCCTCCCCCTCCCTTCTTACGGCCCCACCCCCCCTTCTTCTTCTTCTTCTTCTTCTTCTATCGTTTCCTTCTTGGATACAAACGCGCTCCTTTTCTCCGATTTATCGGTCCTCGCAATCGCGCAAGTTATAATTTTGCCCAGCCTTACCTCTCCGTCACGGTTTTCGCGAATGATTTAATTTTCGGTTGATGTTTAACGAATCCATATCCCCACACACACACACACACACACACACCCACAATATACGTCTCCATACGTTGTACATTAAATATTCGTTTTATTTACTGTAGATGCGAGTTTGACGCAGCATGCTTATCGTATATTCCTAGATCGACTTCTGTGCCAAAGTTGCATACTCGTGAAGTCATGATAATAAACCAACCACACTAGACAGCGTTTCTCTATACATCTTCGTTGACCCGATAAGCAAAAGATCGTAGCTGTTCTAAACGCCCACTCGCCGCAACACTGTGCTTTACTTTCAACGGTACTTTGTTCCATCCTCTACAACAACGCTAAAAGAAAAGAAACAAATCCTTCCCACCCCCTCCCTCCATGCCACACTAATTCTAATCTATCTTTAAATTTTTTTTTTACGTATATCATATATTTTGTTTTGTTCTTCTTTTCTTATTCATGTTTATTCATAAATTTAGCATCGCCCCCCCCCCCCTAAACGCGTGTTTACAGTGGGTTATTACGCAGTTAGAATTTTCAAAAAAATCGATTTTTTTTTTGTCATTTTCGGAATGTACATAATTTAAGTATATTCTCTGAAAAATTTCAAATCGATCCGACAATATTCTTCACTTCATGTAAGCTGCAAACAAAACTTTTTAACTATGTGTAACGTCTCTTTTGAAACTTTTAAACGCGTTTTTCTCACAAACGGTTATTTTCAAATCCGGTGATCCGATTTTTGCACAAAAACGGCTTCTAACCCCGATCGGTTTCGCATTTTTACACAATCTTCTTAGCCTATATTCCTCAGGTATTAAGTATAAGGAATAATTTTTAAACAAATTTTATTACCTATTTTTTTGTAACCTTTAGAGCGAAAATTTTAGTCAAAAAACAACAACTTTTTCAACATAGACGCCATTTTGTCAACAATCACAAATTTTTATTATTCCTTGGTTTTAATACCTTGCATTAATCTATCCCTTTAAAAGAATCACCATATTTTTTAATTCGGATAATCCAAACCGCCCAAAATGGAGATCCCGCCAAAACGTCTTTTTTTAGAGGACGTTCCAGGAAATCATCTCCAGAGCGGTGCAGATTATATTTTTACATAATCGACGCGCTTTTATTCTCAAAGTTGGCTCTATTTGAATTACCATCACTTTTTTTTGAGAACTAAAAACTTGTTTCTAGAAAAATTCATGAACATACGTCTTTTCGAGCCTCGCAACTGCGTATAACCCTTAATCGAACGAGAACATTTGAACGATTTATTCGAATCATCTTTTCTTTGACTCGTTCGTTTTAATCATCTTTTTCTTGATTTTTATTTGTATTCTTGTTGTCATCGTTGTTATTGTTCTTTTATTAGTCAGCCAAAGAAACGAGTACTTCATACAGTCTCGGGGAAAGATCGCGTGTTCGAATCCCCTAGGTTTGCTATATTTAAAAGCGACATAACGATACCGATCGGAGTGGAAACTGGGTGGGTGCTGGTGCAAGCAAAAGATACGCATCTGAACTGTAAACAGGGCGAGGAGTATCGATTTGAAATTGTAACGATTTTTTCTCTTCGTATTCTTTTTCGTTTTAACTAATATATTTTGAATAAAAAGTCATGCACAGGGTTGGTGCATTGCTTAGGCGAACACGAATATACATAAAATAAATTCTTCGAATATTGTTCGATAATTTCAACATTTGTTTATCACTTCGATGCAATTTAATATCTTACAAATGTATCAACGTGCCCATAAAATGCAACGGGAGTATAATTTTGGGATGAGAAAAAGGAGTAGAAAAAGATATAAAATGGGAGGGATTAAAAATGAGAGAAAGAAAGATTCGAAATATATATATATGTATGTATAAAAGAGGGAATAGAAAAGGTTCATCAGTGAAGTCGACGGAGGAAAGTAAAGCGGCTTCTCTTCCGCCGAGTGAAGTCGAAATGCACGCGAGAGTCGTCTCACATGCATACATTCATATGAAACACATCCATAAACGTATACACACCCACATATATGCAATTATACAGGCTGGTGCACACATAGGAGAGACTTGGGGTATCGGAGGTAGTACAACGTGGCCCCGGGAACAGCACATACGAGAACCGAGTTTTACACATCGGGCAAAAGTTAGTTCCTAATTATTCAGATTTTCAAATTAATGTTTCAGCCGACAATGATGGAGCATCCGGATCGTCTTTCGTCTCCCTCTTTTTTTCCTTTATCGCTCGGACGCAAGCCAGACGTACTAACACATATAAACACACACATATATATTTATGTATATATATATATCTATATGTATCATTCGTTCACGTCCGTACGTACGTACATTCGTAGGTAAAGTAAAGCATACGAGAGAGTATCCTGGACCGTTTACAACCTGCCCCCCTTCCCCCCTTTCCCCCCACCGAGTCTCTTCCGCCTCCTTCTCTCGCGATTTTCTACGGAAATACCCACGGGGATTCGTTGAAAATACCCAAAACTGATTCTTCTTTTTTTACCCTCAACCCCACCAACCCCCCATCACCACCACCGTTACCATTCCCTATCTACATTTCTCATATCTTCCTATTATTTGCTTTTTTTTTTCCTTCTTTCTTTCTGTAATATCTTTTCGAGTGGATACACGTACGTTGAAAAGAATGGACTTATAGTAATTTTCAACTAGTGAAATAATTTGCAGTTTGGTTACTCGAAATAACTTTGGGCTTAACTTTTTCGAATGAAGTTAACTATTTTTTTCTTTTTTCATTAATATTAATACATTATATAATATAATGACGAATAAAGTTGTACAACGTTTGAAAAATATTTTGAATCAAATCGAAGTTAATATTTTTACGATTGATTTATTATTACAGCCTGTATCTGTATTTTGTTTTTTAGTGTGCAATCTTTGTTTTAGAAACGATTAAGAAGATCGCTATACGAAAACGAAGACGACGATGTGGCAAAACTTTATCAGACAGTATGGAACGAGATTTCTGTAAGACCATTTATAAGACGATATGGGAGAAATGGGGAGTTGGATTTGTTCTACGTGCTCGTAAGAGAAATACGATGCCACCTGAGGTAGAATGAACGTGCAAACGGAAGATAAGGGTTGCGAGAGATCAGGTAGACTAAAGAGAGAATGAGAAACATATAATAATGGCAAAGCCTATGGTGTATACGTAATGAAAAGTAAAAGAGTATTAGAATATGACTCGAACTCGTGACTGTAATTATATCTTACGTGTAGGTATATATAATTCTAATCATACATATATATTTTCTTCTTCTTATTATTATTATTATTATTATTATTATTATTATTATTATTATTATTATTTCTGTTTTAATTATTAACAAAATATTAATATATTTCTCTAATTTAATTGAATCAAATCTTAATTTATCATAAAAGGTATGAAATTGTATGTGGAATAGGATAAATACAATTATCTTATTATTATTA
Source organism: Polistes fuscatus (assembly GCF_010416935.1). Lineage (NCBI taxonomy): Eukaryota > Metazoa > Arthropoda > Insecta > Hymenoptera > Vespidae > Polistes > Polistes fuscatus. The sequence continues at coordinate 521,515 of NW_025113064.1, forward strand.
TTATTATTTTCGTTTTAATTTTTAACGAAATAATAATATACATTTCTCTAATTTAATTGAATCAAATCTTAATTTGTCATAAAAGATATGAAATTGTATGTGGAATACGATAAATATAATTATTAAATATTTCTAATAGTGCGTATTATTTTTTGTATAAGTTTCTGATTGAAATTATTCACGAAAGAGAATGCAGTTTATCGATTAAATCGTATCGTAAGTGAATAAATTTAAATGATTATAATATACATATTTTTTATATTTCTTTTGTTAAACTTTTATATTAATTTTTGAACTTGCAACTATCTCCGATTTAATTTGGTGTCGAAAGAAAAAGAAACGAAAAAAGATAATAAATAGATGAGTAGGAAAGATGTTTTAGAGTATATCGTAAACGTAAGAAACTGGAATACGATCGGTGCAAGTACGATAACGTTATCACATTTTTATTCGATGCGAGTCATGATTGCGACATTAGTCAGTATGAGTATATATATGTATATATATATATATGTTAATATACGTTATATCTAATATTTTCATTAGGTTTACATTTCGATAACCTGATTTGATTCTATGATTTATTATAATTACCATTTACCGAGAAAATTTTCGTTACATATAAAATACTCTCTCTCTCTCTGTCTCTCTCTCTCTCTCTCTCTACATATATATTTGTCTTTTATTTATTTCTACATTAAATAATAAAATTAAAAAAAAAAGAAATAAAAAAGTAGTCACGAAACTCTGACCAAGGGTTAAAGGGTTATCTTTCTCGGTTCCGTATATCCGAGTCTCATTACAAATCGTACTTTTTAAATAATCGGGGGAAAAAGAGTAATGGGAATAAGAGGAGAGGGGGGTGACTTTCTACGAACAAACTGTAAGGGAAATATGTAGAAAAAGTGGTAGTGGTAGTGGTGGTGGTGGTGGTGGTGAGGAAAGGAAAGGAAGAGTGAGATGTGGGAGGTGAAAGGGGGTGCAGCACAGAAAGGGATCAGGTGGGGAGAAGGGTAAGGGGTAAGAGAAAGGTAGATGAGGGAGTTATTCCGTGAGTTTCTATATTTTGTTCTACTTCAAACTTACGAAATGAATATCTAACGATATTGGCTCTCCTGGCGTCCCGCACAAGCCGACCACGAAACCCCGCAACGTAGTACGAAACGAAACGAAACGAAACGAAACGAGAGGAGAGGAGAGGATAGGATAGGAAGTGAGAAAAAGATAGATGAGAGACGAAAAGAGATAAAATATGAGAGAGAAAGAGAGAGAAAGTGAGTGTGGCCAACACACAGCAGAGGCCCCTTTTCTCGTAAGCACTCGTTGCACTTCCTCTAACCCACGTAATTTTTGCTCGAGTGCAAATATTCCCAGGTTTTTACCATACCTCATCCCACCTACCTCACCTCCACCCCCTGCCTTATTTCTCATCTAACTCTCCGGTATCCTCGAATTTACTCTCGTCGAAAAAATATATTTCTCAAATTGGGAATCCCTTATAACGTATTTCGAAAGTAGAAAAGAATGGAATGAAATTGGTCAGGATTTGTTGCTATTTAACTAATAGATTGTTCTTATAGTAATTTTAGTTTTATTATGTTTTTTTTTCAATGGCAAATAGTATCGTATTTAGAATTTTATTATAAATTCTTTTCAATGATCGTGAATTGTGAAATTTGATTGGTCATTAATGTGCATTCTAATCGCATCTTTGTAGCAAATCATTAAAAGCATACGGGGTGAATTCGAATACGAATAATAAAAAAAACAATTGAAGCCTGTGCAGTCGGAAGAGTTTGAATTTTCGTTTGATTATTTCGTAAATGATAATACGACAAAAGGCAGATTCTTCTTGACAAATCGAATACGCAAATCGAACTTTTAAATTGCGTTCAAATTGCGTCGTCAGGGTTGCGTCAAGGTTTGCGTCAGAGTTTTCGGTATAACCCAATTTAACGTAATACCTAAGCAAACTATTAAATTATATACTTGCCGTGACTATAAATTTCATATTTTCTAATAGAAAATGATGTGCAAGTTCTTTAATAATACACAAAACATTAGATTAAGTATTTTCTTTATATATATATATATGTATTCTATAACATTCTCAACCATTTTAATCGGATTGTACATTCGTTTATAAACTTATGCGAAGCAAAGACTATTATTCACTATATTCTATTATCTTTCTCTCTTTTGTAAATGATTTGCTCGAAAGAATATTCATTGTACGAGTAGATAAAAGCACGAAAGCTTTCCATCTTCTCATAGTCATTTCTCTCTTTCTCTCTTACTTTTACTATTACTCTTACTCTTTCCTATTGTGTTAACTAATCCGTCCACTCGGAATAAGTCTAATCGGTTTTATGGCGTACAACGAATCACGAAAATATATAATACTCCATTGCATATTATAGACCAATTAAATGCACCGTGTCAATTTGCATTCGTAAATCATTTACCTGTGTACATTATCAGTCAAAAGTTTAAAATCTTTTATCGATTTCAATCAAAATCTAATACACACCGATCAATTGTTCATACTTTGTTTCATACTTTTAATACACGCATATGCAAATGTGTTTGTATAGTTTAATGTAGGTTCATTTATGATATTGGAACGAACGATAGTACGTAAATTGTCGATTAGAGTTAATTGGTTGTTAATGAACGATATAAAATTAGTATGTTTCGTCCGAGTATTCGAATCCAAGACCGATTGTTTGTTCATACCGCGCCATAATGTCGTCTATTGCGTACTCGATTGTTCCTTATCACAATAATTATCAGCAAATCTTCCTATCTGTGCAAATATGCTAATATCATCATGGGATATATCTACATTTTGTTTATCTATCATTGATATCATCATCATCATAACCGATATAATATCTATATCAATTTTATCACCTTATATTCGATTTAGAAAGATTAATTTTTCAGATGAAATTTTTATCGTTGCTATGCAATCGGTTGTAAGTTAATTAACCAATTAAAACGTGTCAGACAAAATGAATAAATTAATATATATATAAAAGTATTAAACATTTCTTCTATATTAAAATAAATAAAAGATGTCTCAATAATTATTAATAAAAAATGAAATTAAATAATTATAAGAAATAACAAGAACGATAGAATAAACAACTTTAACGATTATTATTTGTCCAATACCGATCCAACAAAAATATCAAAATGTCAAAATGAAACGTCGTAAAAGGAATGTAAAAAAAAAGGAATGTAAAAGAAAAAAAAGGAAAGATGTAAAGGAAGATAAGTTTACTCTGAAATCACACACCAACGTAAAAGACAGGATGATCCCATCCTTTTTTTCCCTCTCTTGGAAATAAGCTACGTAGGGGGAGGGAAAGGGGGGAGAGGAGGAGAGGAGTTGAAACGCATCTACGAGAGAAGAGGATCGTATTCTCTCGGTTATTTCTTGATCTACAGTTCTCGGTACATTAGCCAACGTGTTTTGAAACACTCCGCGAACATGTTTGCGTTGGCACACGATTTCTCTCTCTCTCTCTCTCTCTCTTTAACTCTTTCATCTATTCGCGATACGAGTTTACTTTTTTTCAAATTCTTTTTTTTCTTCTTGCTCATTTATATTTCTCTTTCTCTTTCTCTCTAAGAACTCCTTTCGGATTTTTTAACTCTCGTAAAAGATGACACGCGATGAGAATCAGTGAAAAGAGGATCGAAACGAAACCAGAGAAACCGATCCCCCTTTCTCTCTTTTTCTTTTTCTTCCAATTAAATATCGCATAAAATCGTATGACGTTATTTAGATTAATTCTTTTTTTTTTTCATACGATTAATTGGGTTCGATTAAATGTTAAATAATATATTAGATATATTTATAAATATATTTGTTTGAAGAATAAATTCTATTTTGTTTTCTCTTTTCCATTCTTCTAAACTACTTCTTTCGACCTCACATTATATTTTAGGAATAATAAAATAATTCTATTTCCAATGCGAACGCGTCATCATTGGTATTCGCGAGCTAGGTCTTTTTTTTCTTCTTTTTTTTTTCTTCGCGATTCATAAATTTCATTTTTTTCTTTCTTTCTTTTTCGAAATTATTTCTCAAACCACCGAAGATCAAAAGAATACATCGATAAGTTGAATGAGGAAACGCACACCTTTGGTTAGTTAAAAGTTGAAAGATACCCAGACGATTTTGATTTGATCTAAATATTCAAATTATTGTTTCACGATTAACCATAATTTTTGTTCAACTATAACGTTCGTATTTTCCAAGAACAATTATTTAATAACCTAAAGTGTCTTTTATTATTTACAACTAAACGGAAAAAAAGAATATAATTTAACGTTACGAATAAAAAATAAATATCGCGATCGTGTTAAAGTAATGAAAAAAAAAAGAAAAAAAAGGAGAAGAATTTGGTCGAAAAAATGAACGAAACGAAATTTCGAGTGCTAGTAGCGATGAACATTCTTTTCTAAGGGGAATGATGTAAAAAAATCGCGCGATATTTCGTACGGTATAAGCTACACTTATATTTCAATAACACTGATGCCGCCGCATCGACGTTGCACAACCGGAAACGGAAGTAATCCAGGACAAGCTAGAAGCATGCTTATCATCGTATTATCAATCGCTTAGAGACCCGTTCGCTATTATTTTTCCCTTATATTCGCGGCGACTCATTTATATTATATTGTACGTTTATGTTAGTTAGTATTTTACCTATCGTATGCGGTCATAAGAGCCACATCCTATCCGGGAATAAATTCAATTTTTTTTTCCAGCTTTTTCTTCTTTTTTATCTCTACTTTTTCTTACTTCTCATTTATATTACATTATTTCTTTGCAATTAATTCGATTAATAACAATTTTCATTCATTATATCTTTTTTTTTTAAGTTATACTTCTTTTGGTGCGTATGGGAAGAAATGATGATTGATTTTTCATTCTAATCAAAGACTGTAAAACATCCAAGGGAAAGACTTCATTATAGTATTGGATTTATGCATATAAATTTCATTTTCCAATGGTTAACGATATACAGATTTCTTTTAACTAATGTCTCCTACGTAAAGATTCCATGTCATTATTATGCGAAAAGAATGCAGCCGCATTTACAAGGAATAAGTAAGACATGAATCTGTAAAAATGTAAAAAATAATAACCTTGTTTCTGAAAGAAACAAATGTTATAATTCTTTTAAAAAATATTTATTCTAAGCATTAGAAAACTTATTCTCTCCGCATAGGTGATCAATTATTTTATTGGAAGAGAGAGCGCATTATTTTCAACAACGATAAGAAGAAGCCGATGACACTGAAATCATGGAAGATTTTGGAAGACACCGTCTTCTGTTTATTCACACTGCGAAGAAACCATGTGCATTAATATTCTATCAAAAGAATTGAAGAAAAAATGCATACTAGTTATTACAAATTTAAAAAACTAATAGCAAATATAATATATTAAAAAAATCTATACTTGTGCATAATGTATTGCCATGCTTCATTCCAGGTAATGAATAACCCATTTGTTCATCGACAGAAAAGAAAATATTGAAGACTTCTGTAAACTATTGTCTTCTTCGTAGAGATTCCATGTAATTATTATGCGAATAGAATGCAGCCGCAGTTACAAGGAATAAGTAAGACATGAATCTGTTAAAAGGTAAAATAAAAATTTTGCTTCTAAAAGAAAAAAATATTATAATTCTTTTAAAAATATTTATTCTAAGCATTAGAAAACTTATTCTCTCCGCATAGGTGATCAATATTTTATTTGAAGAGAGAGCGCATTATTTTCAGCAACGATAAGAAGAAGCCGATGACACTGAAATCATGGAAGTTTGGAAGACACCGTCTTCTTTTTATTCACACTGCGAAGAACTATGTGCATTAATATTCTATCAAAAGAATTGAAAAATGAATGCATCTTAGTTATTTATAAATTATTTTCTACAATAATTCTTATTATTCTATACCTCTTTTTCTTCTTTCGACCAGTATTGGTATACATTTAAATTTCTGTTTAGTTTCAGAAATTTCTGAAACCAATGCAGAGAAGTATAATGCCTATTACTATTGTTATAAAAATGTATCTAAAAGAAAGTATCCATCACAAACAAATGTGGAACACTGTAAGGCGTATAGGCTGCGAAAAGAAATTTTTTGTTATGCAAAAAGAATATAATTTCTTACATGCATACATAAGTATTTCTTCTATTAAACGTTTAATAATTCATTCTTAGACGGGGTAAACGATTATTATTTCCAAATAATAGAAATTATTTTTAAATTTATTTTTCCAACACAATTAAAATAATTTCTCCCATGACAAATAATATATTGACCTTATTCTTCTAATATTTCAAAAACAAGAAAAATATTAAAGAAAGAAAAATTGAAACATCTACGATTAGTCGTAAAGTAAAGTTATTTATTATCTTCTTCCTTCTATCGTATCCCATTCTCTCTTTTTCCGTTCTTTATTCAAATTAGTGAATCACCGGAGTTACATGAGTGATTTATTTTCAAAGAGAGAGAGAGAGAGAGAGAAAGAGAGAGAGAAAGAAAGAGAAAATGAAAGAGAGAGAGATATAGCCCTCTCTTTCGATTCTCAAAAGAAGAGAAGAAACGAAGAGAAGAAACGATGGCGAATGATAGTCTCCACGAGTTGAAACATTAAACTATGTGGCACACAGAGGCAATTCGTTTGGACGTGTGCCTTTAGACTGGTATAGTCATCGCATAAAAGAGAAAGAGAGTGAAAGAGAGAGAGAGAGATAGTGGAAAGCATTAAGATAATTGGCATCGGTGACATGACTGGTGCGAAAGATCGCTACTTTGTCCTAAACTAAAATACGAAAACTAACAAACGAATTTTCTAACTCGAATCTAATCCAGCACGATTAACAAAACTATTATATGCATAATTTTATTCATATCATTATTATTAATATTACTTTTTAAATATTATTAATATATTATTAAAAGTATATCGTTTGAAATAAGTGCACATGAATAAGAAAAAAAATACCCACGATAAATACACGATAATTCAAAGTGTGAAAGAAATATGAAAATGATCGATTAGAGAATACAACCAATGACACTTATTTATATCTCAAAAATACTTGGACCAAGAATTTTAATGGTTGGGAGTAGAAGGGGTTGGGGGAGGGACAGGGGTGGTGATGATTTCAGTAGTAGTAGTAAGTTACGTGGGTGGAATTGATGACAATGATCATTTATTAAGCTCCAATCTAAAAGTATATTTTAATATATATATATATATATATATATTCAACGTGTAATTAATATTGACAGCAAGCGTGCCAATTATTTATACGACGAATAAAATTATTTTGGAATTTAGAAGGAAAATTTGGATTAATTTCAAACGTTATTGGAAAGAAGATATATTTCGATGATTTTATACGTAAGATTATATTTTTCATCATTTTAATTTTCTATTTTTTTTCTTTTTTTGTTTTAATTTTATTTGCTAAGAGATAACGAAGAAACAAGAGAACAACGTTGACGTTGAAAAGCGATTGCTATGTCACCACCCATCGTTGATTGTCGTTACTTTCTATCACTTTCTTTTTCTTTCATTCTCTCTCTCTCTTTCTCTCTCTTGAGAGTTGATATTTTTACTGGTTTCATTACACACACATACACACACACACATAAAAGTAACACGACGAATCACCTAACAGTTTCGATGACGAGTATCTTTTCTTCGAACGTAATATAGATCCAACGTTTATTTGATTACATCGGATAACGATTCTAATACAACTACCCACAACCACCCTTCCCTCCACAACCCTACACTTCCATTCCCCCAGACCCTTCCTTAACCCCCCTCCCCCAACCCCATCTTCTAATATTCATTTTATCTTTCTCTTTTTATTCTACCGATGATCGGATCTTAATTATCATATAACACAAACGAAAACAAAATCGTACACGCGTTAACATGTGTGTTTAAAATCAGCTTGTCGATTACCGACGTTCGAGATATCGCAAAATCGTTACGACGTTTCGATACAAGTTCTTCGATATATCTCATCTTACAAAAAGAAAAAGAAAAGAGAAACTATAATTAAATAACAAATTATAAAAATATTTAAAATATAATCAAAAATTGATGACAATAACTAACAAACGATAACAGAAAAATCGTTTCGATGTAATTCTACGTAAAGAAAAAAGAACAAAATTAAATTATAATGAATTACAAAAATTTAAATAATCAAAAACTGATTATAATTGCAAACAAATAATTCTAATTAATATTCTGTCGCACGATTATATTATCATAATGAGTTATTAAATTGTGTTCTCTTAACTATTCTCACTATAGTCACTACATTATTTATTTCTCGTTATTGTTCTTCCCTTTCTTCTCCTCCTACTTCTCCATTCTTTAATTTTATCTTCACTTCATCGCACAATCAGTCGCCGATCAAAGTTCCATTAGCCGTACCGTTTTTAAATCGACAAAATATAATACAAATCATTCCAAGTTTTCTATAGCTATGATGCACCTAAACAGAATAAAGACATTCTACCCTGAGCATAAATTCTTATCCGTTTAAATGGCATCGTTCGTATTTTCACCATCGAACATTCCTCATCTTCGTACACCACCCCTCTCCCCACCCCTATAGAGAATAAGGTTTTCGAATGAAAAGTGACAGAGACAGACAGAGAAAGAAAACGAGAGAGAGAGAGAGAGAGAGAGAGAGAGAAGTACGAACGTGAATGGATGAAAGAAGGAGAGTAAAAGATGGGTTGGAATGATGAGAGGTAAGAAGGGGAGGGGGGTTCGAACGGGGGATGAGATCGGTGATTATCGGCTTCGGAGATTACAACAACGAAGAGTAGAAAGGGCTGAAGGGGGTGGGGGATGGTGGAATACTTACGAACGTTTCGAACCAAACGATTTTCTTCTCTCGATGTTGGAAAAGAAAGAGATGAAAGATCCCGAGAAGGGTAGGCGTGAAAAAAGAGAGAGAGAGTGAGAGAGAGAGTGAGAGAGAAAGCTCGAGTGACTGTTATTGGCTCTAAGGAGGATACTTATTGAACTCTTAGCGGGTTTTTTTTTATCGCTCCTTTCTCACGCTTTAAGTGTTTTCGACTTTTGTTTAAGGGCCAACCCTTCTTCTTCTTCTTCTTCTTCTTCTTTATTCTTCCTCTTCTTTTCTTTTCTTTTTTAACCCCTTGCTTCTTCCAAGCTTCCTCGAGGAGATTCAGGTTAGCATTATGCGCACTCGAGAACGACGTGCCACGTTTCCCTTTCCCACCGTCGACATCTTGTCCCTCCCCCTCCCTCTACCCCCGAGTTTCACTCCCAACACCTCATTCCAAGCAACGTCCAGACCTTCATCTTTCCAACCCCACCCCCCTGTTAGATTTTTACGATCTCGATATCTCTGCTCGTTGCAGGTAGTATCGTAAAGCCGAAAGAAAGTGCAACACATTGCAGGGGTTGTTTGCCAACTACCACTTAGGCTTTACTTAACTTAACTTAACTTAACTTAACTTAACATTAGGTAAACCCAGGCGTGAAAAATTTCAATTACCCCCAGTGGTAATAAGTTTTTCTTTTTTCTTCACATTATCATACGAACTAACCTCTACTTCGTTTTATTTTACGCGTACGCGTGTGTAAGCATGTTTTATTGTTTTTTTTTTCTAATTTTGTCCCTGGTATAATACCTGTGATCTTTCTATTTTTTGTAATTTTTATTTTTATTTATATTTGATCTTCGTTCATCCTGGTTCCTTTTATCGGCTCTCTCTCTCTCTCGTGCAAAAGATTTATCGTTGTTACGCTTACGCTTATTAAAATTCACCTTTACCGATGTCGATATAAACGGCAGAACAGATGCGCGCGAGCACGCGCGCACCCAAAGCCAAAACGATGAGAGAGAAAGAGAGAGGATTATTGAAATTATTCCTAGCACCACGTTGGATGGATATCGCTTGATAACCCACCACCACCACAACCACTACCACCACCCACCCGATACCATCCTCTCACAAACTTGCTCGTATACGTTTACGCATGCATACGTGTATTTATTTATACGTTTCTCTGTATACGTGTAAGTTTACGTGGGTGTGTATTATAGAAGAAAGAGAGGAAGCTAATGCATTCCTCGAGTTATTCATGAATTTACTTGCTAATATCCTACCCGAACGTTTCCTTTTTATTTTCATCATTCTCTTTCTATACCTTTTTTTCTTTTTTTTCTCATATACACTCTTTGATACTATTCGATATCGATAAAAACATGTCTCTCTTGGTATGCAAATGTTCCTCTCTCTCACCATGGCATATTCTTCTGCGACCTTTCATCCTCTCTCTCTCTCTCTCTCTCACTCTCTTTCTTTCTTTCTTTGAGATAATTTGTACAAAACAACCCGCGCGCCGATTTCCATCAACGTTTTCGTTCGTTCGTTCGGGTTCTCATTCGTTCTCTCTCGAATTTCAAATCAACTTGTGCATACCTTCAAACCGGTTACAATGCTTACTTCGAAAGGCAATTATTTAATCCATCGATGTGCAACCTACCCCTTTCCTTCCTTCTACTCTTCCTCCCCTTTCACCCCCGAGGAATAATAATAAATTCTGTTTGTCTGAGGAGCGACTATTAGTATCGAAAAAAACGAGTAAAAAGAAAACAAGGAAAAAAGTAAATGAAATAAAATGAAATAAAACGAGAGATCAGGTAGGACTTACGACGGGTGATTGTGTTTAATAATTCAAATCGAAAATCGTAAAAAATACGAATTGTTAAGAATCCCCATTTTTTAAACTTGATATTTCTTTTTACATCTCAATCAGTCAACGTTAGTTTATAAACGTGAAAATACGGGTCAGAGATATTATTGGGAGGGGGGGGGGATTGCTTTTAGCTAATCAATTTTTCTTCAAGATTTTCGAACAATGGAAAATCCTATTCTCGAACAATTAAGAAAATATATTTGAAATCGTTGATAACCGTTTAATCAAATTTAAGGCATTAATTGTATGTGAAATTTCGTTGAAAATGTATCAGCTAATTTCCAAAAATAAAACAACAAAAAAAGAATAAAAAAAAGGAAAGAAAAAATATGAAAAAACGTATAAAATCGGACAACTCGGAATTTTTTCCGTAACAATTCGATAAAACGAAATTGCACATGTGATATCTTTTCTTCAAACTCGGCTCTTTGCCCGAGAATTAGATACTAACGATTGATTCGCTATTTAGAGAACTTCCTGCTAACCCATCGTGGATGCTCTACATTAAAATCGAATAATGACCGTCATTATCTCCGATCATTCTTGTGCCGTGAAGCAGCTGTTCGTAGTACTCCTGTCTCGTTTCGGGCCAACCCTTCCCCTCCCTCACTACCACCTAACCCCATACTTTCCCCCTTTTTCCCTTTGCCCTTTTGCCTTTTTTTTTCCTCGTTCCCTTGAAATTTCGGGCGTGAGAAGACAAAGAAGAAAAACAAAAAGTGAAACGAAACGTATAAATAATAATTAAAAAAAAAGTAAAAATAAAAAAAGATGTTAGCAGTACAGCACAGAAAGCAAAGCTGCTATTTTTGATTTTGAAAGCGAATCTCTCGTCTGTGTCTGAGGTAAAGAGACATTCATTACGAATAAAAGAAATAAAAACAATAAGAAGAAAGAAAGAAAGAGAAAGACAAAGATAGAGAGAGAGAGAGAGAGAGAGAAGATGATGATGAAGATGAAGAAAAAGAGGTGCAAGTGAAAGAGGGAGGGATTTAAAAACGATTCTCGGTTATTTACTCAGCCGATAAATATACGATAATGTTATCGCCGTTAAAGCACGACACACAGTGTGCACGAAGCTTTCGAAATTTGAACGTGGTATAGTAGTAGTGGGGTAAGGAGTGGGGGTAAAGGGTTGGTATAGTGAATCGTAATAAAAGGTCGTCGTGAAAAGCGAGTAAAGCACGGACAGAAAGTTCTCTTTCTCTTTCTATTTCTTCTTGTTCTTATTCTTCTTTTTGTTTTCCTTGTTCTTCTTGTTCTTCTTCTTCTTGGTCTTCTTCTCTCCACCAACTCAGATCGCATTCCGGCGTCTTAACGACCCGCGCAACGGGGACCGAAAGTCCGAGATGCCGCAAGCTCGACGTTTCTAAATATAACGAAAACGTATATCTATTCGACATCGAGACCGAAACTTGCCTCGTGTTAAGAACAGTCTTTAAATCGGACCTCGACCCTCGCTGTTAAAGGGAATAAAAAGTGACATGATGAAAAAAAAAGTATTACTTTTATATCTCGTTTCCAATAATATCCCGTATTTGCGTTTGAATATTTTTATACGATTATTTTAATTGATAATTTATATCGAATTATATAATTGGAATAATTTATTCAATGTATATTATATTTTGCGATCATTAATAATAATAATAATAATAGTAATATTTAATCTTAATTATTATAACGCTGATTGTGTTCTAATCTTTATGCAACTTTTATTCACTTGTAGCTAATGGACGAATTTTCAATGCTATAGCGAGAAGTTGACGATGAAATGATATATTCACTTGCAGCTAATAAATGATCTTCTTCGATTATTAAAAATAATATTAAAAAAGCAATGAACAGATTCAATTCGAAAAAAATAAATGAGATATATCTTGTATTAACAAAAGTAATATCTAAAATTGCATTCACTTGCAGCTAATGAACGGATCTTCAACGTTTACGAAAAATTGACGATGAAACGATAAAATTTCTCGAAAGGAAACAAAAAATATTAGCACGTATGAGATTCTACAATGCATTCTTATAACAAAAAATAAAAATAAAAGAAACAAAAACCATTTCAATTTAACAATAATATCGTAAACATTATTTACCTTCAATTTGAAATTGTAACGAAAATCAATCGATCGGTTATCGATTAAAAATGTAAACCTATTTTAAGAGAATCATCCGAAAGGGTGAAAAGCAGACACACACAAACGGATAGATAGAGAAAGAGAATAAAAAAAGGGGTAAGGGATTTTTGTAACGACGAAAGGGAAGCGTGATTCGAGGCGTTTATCGCAAATCAGAAAAGGTGAAGTGCGCTCCGTTAGCGCGGCCACCGCAACGAGTTGCGCTCGCGGTATTCGGTTGTAAAACAGGGGGTTGAATATCTATCTCTATCTCTCCCTCTCCTTCTTCCTTCCTCTTCCTCATCCCTTTCCACCCCCTTTCCCTCGTATTCGCGTTCACGTTTCACGTTCATAGTATTCGCGCGCGTGCGTTACTCGCGCGTCCGTTTCACGCGTGCGATCGCTCACCCAAAGAGGGTGGGTGACGAATAGATGGGGGATGTAAAAGAAAGAGTGAGAGAGAGAGAGAGAGAGAACCGGTAGCGTTAGTCATTCATTTCTACGCGCTTACGCATACTCACGCGAGTAATGCGGGAACCCTCGCGTGCAACAGTTAAACGTCGAGGTCTACTCGGTTATATGAATTTCGAGAACCACCTTTGCCATATATACAACACTGATTTTCGATCCTGTTTACTTATTACCATTCGTATATCTTCAAACTTCGTTAGTTTTTTTTCCTTTTTTCTTCTTCTTCACACTCGTGAGTTTCGAAGAAAAGAATTTAAAGATACGTCTTTCGATTATTTTCGTGTTCTTCCTTTCGTTGAAGAAATATGAGAACAAACGTTTTGTTGTTTTTTAATTAAAAATGAATCGAATATATTTTGTTAGGTGTAAATTTGTCAAGGAATAATAATTGACTCACCTCTTTGTCCTTGGCCTGCAATTCCTGTTCGAGATTGCTATTCGGAGTTCTCCTGGGATTGCTAGCATCGTGTTGCTGCTGATCGCTTCCCTGCGAATTCTGGGACAATTGATGCCCCTCAGTCTTAATGTTACCATCGTTCGCGTTTGCCAGTTGTTCCTTCAACGCGGACACTTCCTTCTCTGCTAACGTTGCCCTCTGAAACAAACAATTTCGAGATTTTTAATATACGTTTTAAATTTATAATCAATTACAAATTTATTTAGATACGTTCGGGATCTTGTAATAATCAGTTTCATATTGTATAAAAAATCATTCATTTCTGTTGATCAATAAATTCTGTATGTGGGCAATATTATTTGTAAAAAATTGCATCAGGGTGCAAGCTGGTGCAAACAATGTAAAAATTCTTTAATATAAATTGAATAATTTTTCTATCCTAGCAAAGTAACGTCAAAATAGTGATATTGTTTTCTTGCTATCTAGAGGAAAATATGAAAAAAAAATTGATGCAACATTGTATTTCGAGCAAGAAAAATATTATAAAAAAAATTGATGTTCCAAGTATAGAAATTTTGTAATTCAAGACTGTGAGCGTAAAAGCGATCGATTAAACGAGCCGTACGGGGAATAACGAAAGTTTCTCGTAGCAGTTAATAACAATTGTGACGCAAGTTCGAGTTCGAGTTCGAGAGAGAGAGAGAGTTGGCGTTTCGCGGAACGAAATCGCTTCCGCGCTAACGCAGGCACGCACACAAACGTGCAGAAAACGAACATCGACACGGCTGGTAGCTGTAAATTTTCACGATTCTAGAGGCTACGGATCGTTCGAATTACCTACTACCGTTTAGTACCATGCGAAATTGATCGATTTCGCTTTCCTGACTCTAATTTCGTTAGGTACGATAAAGCATTAACTAAAATAGAAACTGTGTATCGTTTTATTTAACTTCTAGATTCTAAAGAACAGTTATTATTATTCCTTCCGTAATAATTTAATTAACGTACATTAATATTACGACGTTATTTTCATTCTGATTTAGAAAAATATAAATATATATATATATATATATATAAATAAATAATTCATTAGTTTCAAATATATCGAACATATTATTCATTTATCGTGGTTTCGATAAATACAATTTTTATAAATATAACGCCATATTAATTAACAAATTGTATCCTTGACGTATATATTCGATATCCGGTTATCTTTTTAAAAGGAAAATGAATTAATTAAAAATTGTCTTCAAACTTTTTCCAGTACCTTCGCCATATATATATATATATATATAGATAATTTTATTTAACAAACTTTTAAATATTCATCTCCTCCGACGAAAAAGATCATTTAAATATAGAAATCATTTCCTTTGCTAAAACATTAAATATTTATCTTTACGAATTGAAAATAAATCAATGAAAATTCTATCATTGAATATACTTTTTTTTTTATTAATGATACCTTAACCCTTTACACTTCGAATTATAGTTCAATTTTGTTACCAAACAAAAGTATTGTCATACTCGACATAAACGTTTCAAGATTTAAAAACAAAAATCATGAGATTATGGTAAAAGAGAAAACGAGATGGACGTGAGAGTCTATGGATTAACGTTTTTCCAAAAAAAAAAAAAAAAACAAAAAACAAACTTTACTCGGTAAAGTATCTAATAAATATCGTTGGTGGTTCGGTACCTACGTCCCGATATTAATTATAGATGCTTTTATATTCAAAGTAGCTGAAGCTCTCTCTCTACCGATAGAAGGGAGAATAGGGGGGGGGAGAAAGAGAGAGTAGAGAGAGTAGGACCACCCTTTAGCCCTTGGCCACCCTCTAACTTTAACAAAACCCCCACCCTCCACGTGCGGTAATTCCTGCCCCGTTTCGTTCCTGTCTCCACCCCTCTCTTACTTTTAACCAACCCCCCTCCTCTCACTCTGTATATGCATATATGTGTATGTGTGTGTATGATATTACCCTCGTGTTCGGAACCTCTTCTTCGATCCTGCTGTTCCTATCGGTGAAAATTCGTAAGTACATAAATACATGTATAGATGCGAGTACGTGTGTGTTTGAGAGGGAAGCTGCACAAGTCCCGATCGATTGGTCGAATCAAACAGGTTACGGGAGACTCCTCGTGTTGTTCGTTCAAGGATAGAATGGTAGGGGAGAAACCAGATTCGCTTTGACCATCCATGGTTACCAACTAGTTTCTACTGACCCATTATGTACACATTCGCATATATTGCATTTACATTTTAAAGGAAAAAAAATGTCATTTTATAACTTTATATTTAATTTATTCGAATTATTAACATTTTCGTCAAGATTTGATTTATTTATTTGTTTAAATATAGAATTGTTGTATCGTATTAAATGAATTTTGATGAATAGTCAACAATTTTGTATTGATCGGATAAAAAGAATTGTATTAATAATTTGTTTTTTCTTGTTTAAAATATTTTAAATTCATAAATTGTTTTTTTTTATTTTGAACTTTTAATAACGTACAATCGATAAGATTTGTAATGGAAAGGTCAAAAGTTATATATAATACGCGTAGTATAATACGAACGTTAGTATAATACTCGATTGCAAGTTAACTTGCAATCGAGTATCGACCCAAAGTTACTACGATTGCTAGTGAGGTTAAACGTATACTTTCCTACCTAACATTAACGCATACATATACAGGAAAATACATATGTATTGCTATTGGTAACATACAGTACAGGTGCAAAGTTCCATTGATCTATTCTAACATTTGATCGAGAACGTTCATAAGTAAACTACTTTTCTCAAACATCAAGTGTAACAAACGTAAGATATTTTATTATGCAATGCTTTTGTGTTTTCTTTTTTTCAAAAATACTTCTCTCTATTCTAATTATTTTAATTATTACAAAAAAATAAAAAGACAAACTTTACTCTTCGATTAATATTAGGTGTTTAATAATACCGTTGCAAATGAAAATATAATCGTTGCAAATGAAAATGAATGCTCTTAAAAAAACGATGAAAAATTATTTAAATCTTTATTCTACTGTAAGATTGGTATTTTTTTTTTTATTATTTCTACACGCGTTATAATTGTTGTCATTATTATTATTATTATTATTATTACATACAACGTAATCTGTTCGATACTACGATGCGTGCGTCGACAGATATTAATTGCAAATGAAAACGAAGAATCATTGAAACTAGATACTTATCAATGCAATCGGAGAAGGTCGAAATTCGATAACTCTCGACGTATTACAAATAAATATCTATGTAAGAACGATAATCAAATTCTAATCTCTCTCTCTCTTACACCAATTATTATTATATCACATGAGATATACTACCTCACCCTCTCTTATCGTAACATAAATTACGGATTATAATTAACGATCGATTTATCGATTAAGAAAGAAAAAAAAGAAACAGGGAAAATCAAACTAAACACCAATCTTGTTTAAATATTTTCTTTAAAACATCGACGACTCGTACAAAAATATTTAAACATTAATTATTATCTGATTGATCGCGTGATGAGTAAGAAAACAAAAGAAAAAATACAAAAGACAAAGTGATCGTTTGATGAATCATGGATGAACACGTATCACGAGGATCACATAAGTTGAAATAAAGAGTGGTGGAGGTGGGGAAAGGGGTGGAGGGGGCAGGAGGCAGGGGGAGGGGGGAATTGGGTGGAGAATTAAAGGAAACAAAACAAAAAGAAAAATAAGAACGAAGAGGGAGAAAATATAAGACAGAAAAGAGATGTAAGTTACTCGGTAAGATCCGTAATGAGCCATTGTTTCCTGCAAAAAGCCTTGACGATGTTATCGATAATTACGAAATGATACGGGAAGCATAAATATATATCTCGAGTTTAGCGTACTGTACTATGTGGTAGTGGTATATAAGTTTAAACAGAGGTAATGGTACGACTGGAATTCGAATGGCGGATGCGTATCGATAGTTGTCGAGTTGCATCCTGCAATATTTGTCACGTGGGGCACGTCCGCCGGGAAAAGAAGAAGATAGTTGGGGAGGGCAAGGGGTGCTAGTGGCAGTGGTAAGAGAAAGATAGAAGACAAGAAACACGAGTAGAATCGATAAGATCAAACGATTTCTTTTCCTACTTCTAAACAATATTACTTGTTTTTCTAAAAAAAAGTTTGAAATGATTTATGATAAATATAGGTTGACAGGTAGTGTTTAATTGAATCGTTGGTATTATTATTGTAAGGAAATAAATTGTACACCTTTTAAATTTGATCTGTTTTACATGACACTAGATTTTCATGATTTTAAGTATAGGATAATGTATTATCATCTTTTTCATAAAACATTACGTATTACACGTGTTGTATAATTAAAGTTATATCGAATTAAGGAATATTCTAGCTTTGATTGCAATTTTTCCGATTGAATTAAAAAATGTCGATTAGTATGTTTCGTTTTAATTCTTTTTATAGAACAACAAGTAATATTTTGTTACCGATCAATGAAATGAATTAATAAATTTGTCTCTTTTACTCTAAGATATATGCATGTGTTTACATTTTTTATTAGATTAAAATAAGCATGACGTATTCGACGTGTATTAGAATTTTTGAAAATTTATTTCTTTTCAAATAATAAAGATGATTGACCAGTATATCGGGTAGAATCGGGTTGGATAATATTTTACTGTCGAATTCGTAATTACTTTAATTGGTTCCAGATGCTAATTAATGACCTAAACATATGCCGCGTTATATAGATCGCAGTCCGATAGGCCAAAGCATACACACACACACGCACATACATATTTATACGTACATCAGTGTATACGTTTATGCATACGTGCATATGTACGTGTGGTGGTGTTACCCCAGGGACAGAGAGAGATCGGGGTGAGAACGCATGTGTTTGTCATTACAAGCTGTACTACGATGTTATCGTTTCTGAATACCTCCCCTCTTACCCTCTCACTTTCTATCCCTCCCCCACCCACCCTTTTCCATCATTCTCTCTCTCTCTATCTATTTGTCTAACAGTTTCTATATGTTTCTTTGTTTTTTTGTTTTTACCGAAGATTGATAAACTACCACCGATCTGGTAATCAAAAGAAATTTCGCTTGATTTCATTTAAAAATTATTAACGTTATATAATTAATCATTATTTTCAATCATAAAGTCAATCAGCAAGAGGAATATGATTTCTTCTTTTTTTTTTCCTTTTTTTTTTCAATAATTAATTACAATTATTCATTGATTTGGAAATACTTCTGGACCTTTGAGCTTTGTTGATAAAATGAATGCATGTGAAAGTGAAAAAGAATAAAAAGAAAAAAGAGATGAAAAAGAAGTGGAGAATGTAACAACATCATGTCCGACATTTCGAATGGGTCGATCAACGTTAAACGTTTTTAAACTTCACCTTTCTTTTGTTTCTACACTTCGCGCCACCCCCACTACCAACGTACATTTTTCATCCACCTATGATTCTTTTCCAATCCCTTTTTACATATTGACGATCGTTGACCTATCGATTATTACTCACTCATTCGATTTAAAAACGTTAACAAATTATCGTATCTATCGTGAACACGAATAACCAATGATAATATAACATTTTATTGTAAATTATATACAATTCAATAATAAATCTACATACAAAAAATTTCTTACGATCGATGAAAAATTAAATAAAATTTATGAATTCGAAAAAGTTAATTAATGAAATGAATCAAAAGGAAAATTTAAATGTTAAAAGAATGTTAATGAAACGGAACAAATTTCAAAAGGTATCTTTCGAGAGCTACGATAAAAAATAATGTTAAAGTTAAAAATAATGATTAACATACATTTAGTGTATTCGTTCCTTATATCTGATGCTGCATATCCATATCCATATTTTGCACTTATCCATATATATATCTATCATTAGTTAGCACTACACACACACACATACACTTATGTACATATGCAAATCACTTGCATAGGAACAGAAAAACACGTACGAATACTTATACGCGACGCGAAATAAATTTTTCTAATACCGGTGTTACAACTTCTGATGTTCGAAGATGACTAACTAGGAATAGAAAAATAACTGCGAAATACGCACGACAAATACCGATCTCACACGAAAGTCATTGCGTTTAGAAATTCGCAGGGACAAGAAGATATATAATAAAATAAAAATGTAAACATTAGAATGTAAACACTTGCTGAAGAAGAGCGAGAGGTATGTGTAAAAAAAAAACGTTCAACGAACGAGAAACAGTTTTTATGATTAGTTTAACTTTACTTCTCCTTTCCTTTCTTCCTTCCCCTGACCCCAGTCATTTTTTCAAGCTTCTGACGCAAACGTGTTCTTGTTTCGCGTATTAAAAATTCATCTACTTTGTTTATCTTCTTATTAACATTAAATACAATGTTTTGTATCCTATTTTTTAACACATATCATTTTCCAAAAGTACACATATTTGTACATATACGCGTATCATTTTTTATAACAC